>NW_009258117.1:6124865-6319871 GCF_000149755.1 Phytophthora sojae
GAGTCCGAATTCCGAATTCGTTCCGAACAAAAATCTTTCGCAAAAGGGTACGGTACACGAGAACAATACAGTAGACGGCACTCTACATGCACAGCAGCTTGAATCGACACCAGATGCAATACATACGGAATCCGTAAACAGATAAAACGTTATCCCGCCGTCTTGCCAGAGACACGGCGAACTCAATCGTACAACATGTTTTAAGCTTTCAACTACATATACATCTACTATAGTACGCACATATACTCGAACTGCTATAGCGCGCGATATCCGCGTCTCGATTGCAGCTTCACTAGATAGTCATTTGAGAAATTAGAGTGCCCTGTTTATTGATGTGTTGGTGCCTTGATGCGGCTGTAAAAGCCGAACAGACCGGCCGATCATACGTTCGGTGCCTAGGGCTCACGCCGTATTACGGCGGCCGTAATTTACGGCGGCCGTAATACTGCTCACTGTCTGCTTCTGTCATCGTGATTTGCCGTACGTAGCCGACAGCTTACTGGCTAGAGTCCGGGTCGCCAGTGTACCAACTTTGGACCATAAACAACCTTCTTTGGGACAATGGCAACCTAAAAAAGACGAGAACAACCAAAAGAGCTGGAAAGTGATTGTCAGCAACCACTTTTTCGATCACTAGCAACCTGTCCTTTCTACTGCCCTTTCTCCAGGTTCCTGCGCTAAGCCGGGCGCCTGCGAATGGCCGCTACACAAACTACATGTACATGTACTTGAGCTCAGTATAGCTTTGCCTGGTTCAAATTCAAAATAACTCGCGCACGTTAAAATGGTCCAGAAGCTTCAGAATAACCCGCGCGAGTTAATTTGAATTAAATTACTCGCGCGACATCATAAAGTAAGTTGTATTAATACATGTAGAATAGATTCCGGTTGCGCATGCGTATAGGCAGCTATTAGGAGTTGTTATAATGTGGCGTCATGCGAGGTACGGAGCTGATATGAGGCCAATTATACTGTTTTAAATTGAAATGGTACGTACTAGAGTATACTGTACTTTGAGTTTAGTAAATGGTAATTATACGTGAGCATTTCGGAGTTCAACCCAAGCACGGTTGCCACAAAGCAATCCGTGTGAACAAATGCATACATTTAGTTTGTCTTAGGATGCCAGGCACCGCAATGTATCACAACATACCCAGATTGTCCCTTACATGTGAGTATATGCCGATTGAGTGAGTAAAACATTTTAGTAAGGTTCGCACCAGTTCCTGCCTCTAAGCCACCGGATAGCCGCTTCCTCTGTTGAGATGGTAGTGGTTGTGTATGGTTACGACGCATTTTTTGATTTTATCTGTGTGGAGCATTTATACAGAACTTGCAGCTCTACTCAGAGATTCGATAATATATAGAGAGTAGTTCGGAAGGTATCACCTCGTATTCTAGCGCCTCGTGCTGAACCACCTAAGCGTCCGTTATACTACTCAGCTAGCGTGGATACCTTGCATGCTAAAGTATATAATGGGTCTTCTGGCATATTTCAAGTGGCAACGTATAACCCTCAAAAATACTCAGGGAAATTTATCAGGCTTAAGAATCTCAGCGAGCCAACCAGCATACTAAGTACTTAAGTACTTAAGTATTTTGTTTTGGAAATAAGGTATATAGAGTTCACTTACACTAGTAACGAGTATCCATAGCCATAACGCTCACTGCCTCGATGTTAGTGACAATCAGCACAATGGTCCGCATTGGGGTTTTAAACCACGAACCATTTCGCACTGCATACTTTTAAATAAAGGCGTTAGGACTCAACCAACCTCTCTATAACTACTATTCCTAGGCGCGTTGAGGTGCAACTACAACGTCTGAATTTGGAGCAATATGTATGTGTGCACTACGATGCGAAAATTCGCTGGGAATTGTAGCTATATAGTGACCGACGGGTAAATATTAAAGGCGCACACCCTTGCTGTGAGTGGCATTTGAGCTAACTGTAAGTCGTGTGACTTTTCAGTCAAAAACGCTTGCTCAAGTAGTATATCCTACCTCTTCAATACGAGCTTTCCACAATAACTTCACTAAAACAGACTTGTTAGCCCCCTCATGAACGTTATTGCTCGTTGTGCAGTTACATCGTAGCCGACGTTATAGATCAAATTTGGATTTTGAATTTGTTGGGCGTTAGACGGCTATCTACCACTACCATTACGATGTACTGATGTAGCCTCACCAACAGTCCACATGCCTCGAGGACGCGAGTCTGCGGTAGTGGTCCACGAAATTATAGTCCACAATCTAACTCGCTAAGAACGATGTCTGTTTGGTTCATTGCTATTTACTTGTGCAGTTAGTTGACTATACTCTCTGTACACCCGATGTCCCTCGTTCTTATTCGATTCCAACACTCTCTGGGGTAATGAGCATTGTTGGTACCATTCTTGCAAGTTTTTACAGGATTGAATGTTGACGGTATTTTACCCAGTCACACAGCTTCGTTGAAATATCTAAGCCCATTTTCTCACTTCACCAACCTGATCGTTTAGCAACTTTCGAGCTTGACGCATGTAGCTGTTATGAATCAAACTAACTCAAGCAGTTTTGAATCCACTGCTCATATTAACTCGCGCGAGTTGTTTTGAATTCACTACTTCATATTAACTCGCGCGAGTTATTTTGAATCCACGACTTCGTATTAACTCGCACGAGTTATTTTGAAGTAGACATTAGTCATTCTTAGAGGTCAATAGGCATGTCGGCACGTGGTTGGCACCATCCTGTTCGCGGCTCCGCTCGCCGCCACCTGTAGACAATGCCTGCGTCCTTTTGGGATACAGCATTGGTTTTGGTGTTGGTGGACCGTGACACGAACTTGCGATATGCGGTGTAATAAACCGCACAGAAAAGCAACCACTTTTGAGTACAGAACCGAGTAGTACAGGATCGGTTCTGTACACAAAAGTGGTTGCTGGTGCCCGTTTGGTGTGGTTGCTGTTGTACAAATCGCAGGTTGTTATCGTACTTTACTCTACTGGCTACTTATCATCCTGAATACCTGTATGTACAGTGCCAACCCCATTACAGTAACGCAGTCTCGCTTTCAACACGAATTCAGCGTCAACCTATTGTAGTAACTTGTCATTGTCAGCCACTTAGTAGCGCTAGCAAGCGCGGGGGTACTGTACGACCCGTCAAGTAAATACAGTACATTCACTTTATCAGAGTCAAAGCAGATCTTCCAACAACGTGACAACTTCGACTATCCGATCTCTTCTTTTGGACCTTTTCACTCAAGGGGTAACTTCAACATACGACGTAGTATTAACGTTGCTCGTTTTCTACTGTAACTTTTATAAGGTTACAGCTAATCTAGCTAATCAGGTGTCTACCTGGGTATGAAGAGTCCTCACGACGGTATGACCTGCCAGGGCTTTTTCCGTGAGCTGGAGCTAGAGTGCATTTCAACTCGAAGTTCTGAATGGAGGTCCATACGTCTACATGTATACTAGTATTATACATGTACTGTGGTATACCGAAATGAGCGACCCGACTCGCCAATCCACCAATCCTATCCTGTATCCCATAGTGCCGGTTGGAACCTCCATCTCGGAGGTCCACCTGGACGTACAGAACTGAAGAACTTCCCTTCGGGTTCTAGATGCCGGCTGGCGATCTGCTCGTGTGTTGTCTGGGCTCGCAGAGATCCCCGAGCTGATTCCACAGGGATTTATTTCAACGGGAAAGGGTCCCAGGGAGTCAGTTCATTCTCGAATTATCTTCCTTCTCAGGACAAGCTCAAGCAAGCTACAACGATGAAGTTTCTCCTTCAGGCTCTAGCAATGGCGGCGCTTGTCGCTACCGGCGCTGCTGAACTCCCAGACGGTGTTGTCTTGAGCCAGACGTACGGTGGGCCCCACGGAAACAAGTACTCGGACGTGGACATCGTGAAGCCCGGGCAAGTCGTCAAGTCCATCACGATTCGTACGGGCCAGCGCGTGAACGGCGTCGGCATCCAAATTGAGGGGCAAGAGCCGTTGTACCACGGCGGTCGTGGCGGCGATTCAAACACGCTCACTCTGGGCAAGGACGAGCACGTCACGAGCATGGAGGCTCACTGGGACGAACAGCACAGTCACACGCGCATCTTCTTCATCAACTTCACCACCAACGCCTACAATTCAATAGCTGGAGGCACTCCTATGACCGATCCGGCCCTTATCGGAAAGACTACGGCTGGCAAAGGCTACCAGCTCGGTGGCTTCGATGGCTACGCTGGCAAAGAGCTTGACTCGGTGGCTGCCCTTTGGACCCGCATTAACGCTGACGACGGCTCGTCGGCGGCGGACGACCAGTAGACTCAGAGCATTGCTCGATCTTGGTTGTTTGTCGGAGGTGAAACGATGCCAAAACCTGTAAGCGTGGCGATTCTTCGAAAAGCAGAAGAAACAGCAAAATACAAGAAAGTGACATTTGGTTGGACAACGTTATTTTTTTGTCTCAATCATTGCCTAGATATATTTACTGATTTAATCTTTTTTGTTGAAGAAGAAGTTATCCTTGTTACAGGTTAGTGGCTTCTCGATAAGCAAACAACGTTCTGACTACGGAGCTAAGAGAGACGTAGTGTGTGGATGACGGACGAATGCATGGTGGATGCAGTGGGGCGCGCGCTCTCTAAAAGTAGAATTCATGTTTGTGGTGCTTGTATGAAGACTTCAAATTGTGAAAGCGTCAGCAAGATTTATTGATAGATATTACCAGGACTGTCTGACTTAGTTGATGTGTGGGCATGCAAGAAACTTGGGTAGCATTTGGAAGTCAACTTTCATTTTTACGAGTCATCATCTTAGATTGGTTTGAACACCTTGCAGGGGAGACCGGTGCGCCGCTATGCGGCGCACAAAGTCGCTTGTGGCTCCATCAAAAGGAGAGGGCGCTAGTAAAACGACTGAGACAATACAGAGAAGCTAATAACTGTAACTCAAAGAGACTACCTTCTTTCTTCGTAGGTGGTCGTAGCCTATGAGGTTGAGTTCAAACATTCAAGATAGAAAAGGAGAGTAAAAGGCATATGGCGTTCATACTTTGCTCTTTCGTCTGCAGCGCGAACGCTGCGTCAAACGCAACATCTGGTGCTGCACACGTTTCCTAGCTTCCGTTCCGAAGAGCGCAACAACCACGCGCGTCGGAGTGACCCCAGTAAGGCAAAGCATGCTGCCATCGAGCTGGACGGTAAAAAGATCTGCCCAACCACGGAAGCTGATGACGTACCGCTATGTTGTCGCTCCTGTGTGATGATTTGGTATTTGCCCGCACAGACGCCGACGACCTCCCGACATTGGGCGAATCTGTTAACCTCTTCCTCAAAGACTTCTTGTATCAATCTCAGCGGCTATAAAAATGCTTAGGAAGCCACTACAGTGCACCGCCAGTCGACGTCCTTAGGCGAGTTGTACAAGAAGATGTTAACTCCAGAGGTAACATGCTCTCCAGCGGTTTGTTCTAAGGGCCAAAATGTTGGGATGCCCAGCGTGGCACCCTCGACCTAAGCAAGGTAACGCGCATGCTAAGGAAACGGAGGATGATCAGCGACGACTACCCGGAGAGGCCCATGGCGTCGGGATAGTTACAGTACACCTCTAACTCGTCATTATCATTTCCTTAAGCGATTCTAGCGCGCACACGGCAGCAACCCACCATACTTGCATATTTAACGTATTTGTAGAGCGAACGCAAGCATCGGTGCACGCTCACGGCATCGCGTTTTGACTATCTGGTAGTCATGTTATCCCGACCACGTGGCCGGGATAAGTGCCCGTCTGCTTCTCGTAATACTTAGCCACCAGATCGTATGGTAACCTACGCTTTCAGCCACATTGTGTGCATTACAGGTAGTGGCTGCGTTTGCAGTCGAGCTTGCATGCACCGTAGACTTGTCGTTTTTTATTGTTGGATAAGGTCCCACCATTCTTTTATAATACAAAAAAACTTAATTGCAGAGCTTCTTCGGGCCACAGACACGACCTTGTCTGGACGGAGTACAATACTACATTTGAGTAACTGCAGTGTATAACTGCAGTGTATAACTGCAGTCTGAAGTTTAACAGCGCGACAACGCGCGACAACTCTGAGTCAGAGTCTCTGACACGGGAGAGTCTAAGGAGAGCCATTTCCAAGCAAGGCCATTTTCATAGACAATGCATTTGATCATGATCTGTTGAGGAATGGGCGAGGGCGAGCGGATGCGAGCGCGAGCCTCACTCAGTGCATTCACTCGTTCCAACGCCCGCCAATTAGGCGGGGCTGGTCTGCGCGAGCAAGCGCTGCAACCCGATATTTTTTCCTAGACACCGCGCCTGGCCGAGTCGAGGACTCCGACTAAGGGGGTGGGGCAGACCGCGTAGCGGTGCCCCCCGAGCGAAGCGGGAGAGGGGCGGGGCCCCCGTGTCGAAGTCCGCAGACGAGAGCCAACGCGCGAGTGTCCGCCCCCCCCTTCAACATAAAAACATGCCAATTTTTTGAAAATGGTCCTCTTTGGAAATGACCCTCCTTAGACTCTCCCGTCTGATACAGTGCTCACCCAATCTTACTAAGGACCTCATTGTAACGTACACCTTTCTATAAGCCCAATATGTGGAGTGAAATTAAGCCCACTCGGCGTACATTATGCTGTGTTCAGGTGCTAATACTACTAGTACACTACCATATATGCAAGGTCGAACTAAAGTCTTTGCGCAAATGATACCCACCCAACTGCCTAAATAAGTTGTAGGATGTCCCAAATCCCATCTTTAATCCTGGATACAGCGGTGTAGCCGGTTGGCCCAACTGTATCGTATGGTTGGGGTATCGGTATGTATTCAGGGTAATCTTGAGTAATCCTTGGTCGTTGTCTGGACGACTCCCAAGTCGACGGCGCCGCGCGAGAAGAGCTGCCAACGGGGAATTATCGCACGGGCGGTCAGTTCATTGTCGAATTTTCTTCCTACACCAAGGACCAGCTCCAGCAAGCTACTCTACGACGATGAAGTTTCTCCTTCAAGCTCTAACGATGGCGGCGCTCGTCGCTTCCGGCTCTGCTGAACTCCCCGACGGCGTGATCCTGACTGAGACCCATGGCGGCCCCCACGGAAACGCGTACTCGGACGTGGGCGTTGTGAAGCCGGGGCAAGTCGTTAAGGCTATCACGGTTCGCAGTGGCAAGCGCGTGAACGGCGTCGGTCTTACAATTGAGGGACTTCCGGAACCCGTGTACCATGGCGGCCATGGAGGCAGCAAGGACACACGCACTCTGGCCAAGGGCGAGATCGTCACGAGCATGGAAGTTCACTGGGACGAGCAGCACAGTCACACTCGCGTCTTCTTCATCAACTTCACGACCAACTTTAACAACTCAATCTTCGGAGGCACACCCATGATCGACTCGTCCCTTATCGCAAAGGACACCGCCGACGATGGCTATCAGCTTGGTGGCTTCAGCGGATATGCTGGCAAGGAGCTCGACTCGGTGGCCGCCCTTTGGACCCGCATTAACGCTGACGACAAGTAGACTCAGAGCAAGTTGCTCAACCCTGCTTGGTTTTGTCGGATATGGGGTGTAGAAGAAGATCACTCCGAAAACAGGTAATCATAAGAATACCAACGAGCACATACAGTTGATTTGCTTTCATTTTGCTTTGCACAACCGCATCTGCCAATCTTTCACGGCTTTATTATGATCGGGGTGCGTCAGGTTAGGACTTTGGGAAAACGTCAAAAGGTGTATGAATTTGAAACGTTTTGTCAAAAGCGGTTAACTCGTGTCATTAGGTGTATGCTAGGTTGTCGGTATGACAGTATGTGTATGTGGTTCCAAGCGCACTAAGGTGCATGATAAAGCTGCATCAGCAACGAATGCGGTGACTGGTGTGTGGGCTTAGATCCAAATCCATAAAACCCGGGGTTAGGAAGGCAACTAGCCCGGTTCGTGGTGTCCATGACTTTGATAGCGAATTGTACGGCTGAGGGACTACAATGAACGTCGTTATCCATTGTAGCCAGGTCAGCGTTGCCACAGTTCTACAATACCTATACTCTCCCGCGGTTGGAGGCTCTCACTAGAGCTCCTTCACCTCCGAAATTCAGATGCAAAATCTACCTAGTATAGCCATGCTATATACGCTTGCGGTTTGCGTTGGTAGTTCCTTGTAGCTACAATAGCGAAGTTGTCGAGTACAGTTGCTCTATATGCTATTATTAGTTGACCGTGTTCGCTACGAGCGTGTCGTTAATAAACTACTGTGCTTGGAAGCTCGATCCTGGGTCTGTATGACCCGACGTCGGCCGATATACCGCGGCAACCAAAACGTGTGTCAGTACGTGTATGATGAGACATGACGCGACGTGACGCCCACGACCACTACACCTATTGACAAGCGTTTTCCCAACGCATACACCTTTTGACGTTTTCCCTAGGACTTTAGTCCTAAGTCCTAATATAGGACCTCAAAAAAGTTAAGACGAGGACTTTCGCTTGTTTGACTTGATTAGAGTATAGTTGTACCACAAATTGTGCGATCCGACGAAGTGGTACACTATAGTAAACTCAAGTTAACAGTTATTTTTGTCCTGCGGAATGCCATGTCCGATTGAGGTCAAGCATTCGTGCGGGGCAGCTAACAGATAATTCGCTCGCGCACAACCAAACGTGTGTTGGCGAATGAAACCATGGCCTGCCAATTGATCAATGACAATGAACTCCCCAAACTCAGCAGTGCAAATACACGAATGGCGTTACAGCAACCATATGACGACAACACGACAGAAATTAAAGCAACCACAAGGCCTAAAGCAACCCTAAAACCAGCTGGCACCCGGTAATTTATTTTAAATGACGCGAAAAATGACAGGGACACGTCGCCCTCGTCATGGTCTTGCTACATATATCTCTAAATTTAGACACGTCGTGGTGGCGTCTAACTGATGTTCTCTACACAGCAATACGTGAAACACATGACAATATGTGTCCCACATTTTCAACACTTAGCAGATTTTGAGCGACAGCAAAAATGGAGAAGAAATCGCTGGCACATGAGCTGGTGCGCGCGAGAATCGCCGAGATTGCACTCCTCAAGAAGAAGCTGGATGAGCTTACCGAGCATCTGGAAAAGCTTCTGGCAGCGCAGCTACAAATCCAAGCCCTCGTCGAAGATCGCGAAGAGAACAGCTATGCGTTAGCAGCCGTCTTGGGCGATGAAGGGGCCGACCAAGGTGGTCTCACCACAGAGGACGACGCTGTTTCCCTCGATGCTCTACTGGAGCTGGCGGTGCGAAAAATGAAAGACTAATGCAGCATAGACTCTGTATTTAAAGGTAAATACAGACTGTGGTGTTTCTCAGAGCTGGTTCTGTAGCTGCTGATGAATCTGGCTAGCTTTAGCGACGTCGCGTTCAGAGCGATGACGTTCTTGGGAGTAACACATGATGACCCACAGCATTTTCAATCGCATCACCTTGACGTCGTTCTTGGAAAACCTAGAAAGTTGCATCTGCAAGTTCCCCGTAAGATAGCTGTGGACTTGGGCTACTACCATTACACCACAGCTAGCAAAATCAGGTTGTTGAGGGGCACAGATCCACTCAATCGGATCGAAGAAAAGGTGGCCACGGGGGTCAGAAGCCTTGTGCCACCGCTCCACATAACCACGAAGCCCCTCTTTTCCTTCATTTTCTTTGTCTTTCGGAATTCCAGTCCACACGATTTCCATTTCATGGTGATAGTCATCATCAATGAGCGGCTCGTACATGTAAACATGCACCCGAAGCTTGCTTGTTTTTGCCGTGTAGCGTAGGCGAAGGATAATTACCCCCAGTGGTCTGCATGCAGATTAACGGGGTGGATAATAACA
This sequence comes from Phytophthora sojae, assembly GCF_000149755.1. Taxonomy (NCBI): domain Eukaryota; phylum Oomycota; class Peronosporomycetes; order Peronosporales; family Peronosporaceae; genus Phytophthora; species Phytophthora sojae. The sequence goes on from NW_009258117.1 coordinate 6,134,708, forward strand.
TTCGTTGCTGCAAGTGCTGTCTTAGGGAGACTTGGCCATCCGATAGCCCATGTCAGTGATGACAGCAATGGCACTTCCCCACCGATCTCGCAAGGGTCTCCAAGCAAAAGTCCACAGGGCTATCATTTAGCCATCCACGACAGATCCCTCCCACGATGTTGTCAAAGCTGATCAGGACTTTGTTGGAGAGCGTCACAAATTCAGTGCGTAGCCGACTTGAAGTAAACTTTGAGATAATTTCATCCAGTACAATTGGCTGTTTCTCCTTCCGGGTAGTAGTCGTTGCTGCCTGCATTGATAGGGCGAGGTCTTGTGGAATTACAAATGTGTGCATGTAGTCCGCAAGTCGTACAATTTCCCAATGACAATCAATCTTCCGAGCTCTTAGATAGGCATTCTCCAGCTGAACAGGATACTTCGACAGCATCTCCATCACGCGCATCAGATTTGAGGTGTTTCTGGCCCAAATCAGGAACTGATCCAAAGTCACGGCAAGTTCAGTGGGGTACTTGTGAACAGCAAGACGGTCGGCTTTGAGACTGATCGTAGTTTGCCTCAGCTGTTTCGGAGTTGACCTTGACTTTCCTTGGCTTGGTGGCTTAGGAACTCTAACGACATCGACCTGGCGCACGCGCGACTCTGTGTCAGGCTTCGTAGAGCTTGAAACCTTGTCACAGCTACTCATTCCGCAGCTGTCATGAGATTTCTCGTCGATGGGGGGGTCGAATTGGAGATGACTGCGAAAGGTGAGTGCGTTGTGTCGGTAACATACTTTCGTTGGACTCGTAATCACCATAATTCATGGTCATGGGGCTGCTTTCCAATGCGTCCATGAGCGTCATAGTCCCCATTGCCTCCACGGGGTCCAGAATGGAGTCTGAGACAGGTTCAGATACATCTCCTTCTTGCTTGCTATCTTCAGCAGATTCTGTAGAACTCGGTTGGGGGGCAGGGTTGACACGGTTGAGCCCTATGTCGATCGTTTCCTTCCAGGCACTTAGCTCTTGGTAGAAGTCTGCACTAGACAAATCTGACAGGTGTTCCAATAGCGGTTCCGGCATCGCTTTTGCGTATGCGTATTTTTCAGCTGAAGACAATACAACCTGGTTTGCCCGTTCACCTCGCCGTAGCCGTACGTACGCAACTTGCTTCCTAGCTTTGGTTGGCGAAGCGTTACCCCCCGCAGCATAAAGTGGTTGTTCTGGTTCAGCCCCAGTGTCGTTCGGCAACTTTACTTTCGGCAATCTTAACTTGGACATCTGCACAATTGGCTGTAACATTTCCGCTGCAGCCGTCAATTCGTTTTTCACTTCCAAGGTCTAGTACGTACTCCACCGATCATGAATTGCCATAGCTGGAAGCAGTTTGAAGCCATGCCCCTCGCGTCCTAAGTGCATAAGATGACGACATGGTAAATGGTGACTGCTATAAAATAGACAAGTACACATCCACTCCACATCGTGACAGCGAAAGGTTTGATTCCCGCAATAAATTTTCCATTGTGAAGGACTCGACGCTGTACGCTCACAAGTCGCATCTGCCACGAAGTTCACAAATCGTTCCCACTCTTTTCTCACTTTCTCGAAGATGTCAGGGTACAGTCGAGTTGCTACCGTCCTGAGAAACATCGGTATGGTTTTAGGAACGGGCGAAGTCGAATGGTGCCGCGCGATGACGAACCCGATCTGCTGAGTTATCATGATTTGATGCTGCACCAAGCCCGCAATAGTCTTGTCAATTCGTGTCTTGTGCCCCAACAGTATTTTCACTTGATTCCAGTTTGACTCGATCCTGTTCGTTGTAGTATTCCCAGCCGTGAAAAATTTGCTGCGAGCAAAGTTCGCCCACATGTCTCGACACGAATCCCAGTTCTTTTCAAAATACGAGAATAAAGCTTGTTTCTTGTTGTCTTCGCAGTATTGCTTCAATGCACCGTAACTAGAATCGTAACCTGTCTCTGTGGAGCTGCATATGGTTTGTTTTCCAAAGTTAGCGTTACCACAAGAATCATAAATAGAACCTGTTGCGTACCTGTACAGCGTTTTTATCATCAGGTTGAGTAACTCGTCGCGTTCAGACACCTTCAGCTTGTATGGGGCCCGCTGCATCACCTTCTTCCAGTACGAAATGGCATGGAATTGACAAAGTAAAACTTTCGCAGCAGGAAATAGTGTTTTCAGCACCCTCCACTCAACGAAATCTTTGTCGATCACGATGGAGGATATCATCCGCCAACTTGGGTTCTTCTCTTGGAAATACTCCAGGATTGTTGTCATCATCGGAGCTCGTTGGTTGAGGCATATGAAGTCTACAACCGGGAACCCTCTACCGACGACCAGATTCCCTGAAATATCCAACACACAACAGTAGAAAATCACTTTGTTAATAAGGTTGCTATATCATCGATATGATTGCTATAACTACGCAAGGTTGCCGTAACAAAGATAAAGTTGCTATACCGAACAGCTCATACGCACCCAAGTGATAGCCCAAATTGTTCGTGCCGTGAGTGAAATCCATCGTAAGAGAGTCGCCCCAGCGCTCGAGCATCAACTTCTGCACCTTTGTTTGCATCACGATAGCGCATGTCACGTCCATTTGGTCTTGAATAACAAGGACGTCACTACCGTCTAACTAGCGGATAGCTTGCAGCATGTCTTTCAAACGGGCCTCCGCTGCGTCGTGCCCCATAATACTGCAGATCAGATTACGGGTCTGTTGAGGTGTTATTTTGCAGCCTAGCAAACACACAAAGCGCGAACAGTAACGTAAGTATCACTTCAGCATATCATATATAAAACTACGCACCGAGTCTCTCATTCAGGAAGTTCGTGATGTGCTTGGAAGAAACACTAGCATCCGTTAAAGTCTTAACATCTTCGAGATCTTGCTCGTGTAACGGAAGTGTCTTTGTTGTCAGGTACAACGATGCTTGCGTTCGGGTGGTCGGGTGCGTGTGGGTAAAGTTCTGATTATCAACAGCGACATGTGAGAAATACTAACAAAGCAAACAAATACACGAAAAGGCAGATACCTCGTTTCTTATGACAATTCGAAATTTGCCATTTTCCATCCGCTGAACGGCTGGTGTCCTGCGTGCAGGACACCCGCAATAGTTGCCTTTTCTATTGCGATGTCCCTTGGAGCGCGACGCTCGCGAAACACCGTGTGTACAGCGGAGGACCTTGTGACTCCAATTAAAACGTGAAGGGATTTGGTCCCGATGATTGCTGCATATGAAAGGGGGTTTCGTTAATAACTTAAATTTCTCATCAAACAGAGGTCACACATACCTGTTGTACTGATTTCGTGTCTACGAGCTTCGTACTCGAAACTTGAGGTGGTGCTTCTGCTTGTATATTTTCAAGTGTGCGTTGAACTTGCTCCAACTCTTGATAATCGCTGGGGTAAAGGGCGGAACGGGGTTGATAATTTCTTCGCGCTCCTCGTTGATCTCCCGCAACTCGTCAAGGTGCTTGCTTGATCGCTTCCGCGGTATGTACTGCTTGTTCCGCTGGGATAAACGTGGGGCCGAATCAGCGTCGACAGACTCGTGAAGCTGCAGCTCCGCCTTACGCTTTTTCGCGAAAGATTGGGCTTCATCCTCAGCAGAAAGCTTGCATTTGGCCAGAGCGGTATCTATCGATTCCAAAGTGAATGTCAATATTAATGATAGCGCAACCTTTTTGCTTAAAGCAACTTTAACGAGAATACCTGGTGTTTTCTTGCGTGCTGTGGCTTTCTTTCTCGGCTCGGGGCTCTGTTTGCGTGTCCTGCGTTCTAAACAAACTAAAAAAAATACACAATACATTATCAGTTCAACTCAATAAGTATCAACAATAATCCAAACGAGTCTTACCCGCTTCTGCTTCGTCTTCTGTGCTGGATTCTCCGTCGTCGTCTGCCTCCTGTTCATCGTCACTCGCCTCTTCTTCATCGTCGTCACCCTCCTCTTCATCGCTATCGCTCTCCTCGTCATCATCGATCTCTTCTTCGTCTTCCTCCTCTTGGTAGCAATCCTCCGCCTCTTCGTCGCCGTTGTCTTCCTCATCCTCCTCATCCAGAACAAAGTCTTCGTCTTCGTCGTCGTCTTTTTCAATCCCGAGAGCGGCGTACATGTAGTTTAGCTCCTCGTTTACGTTCCCCAGCTTTCGGCCTAAACAATACATACCGACAGAATTCAAACAAAATGTGAGGCACGTAGATACTCTCGTTGCCACCAACATGGAGCATATTGATTACCGTTTGTAATGACTCCCCCCGCAGGAGCCATCGCCCCCCCCCCCCCCCCCCCCTCGCCGTTTGGTGCTTGACTGATTCGCGAGAGGTGCGTGCCCCACGTGGCCTCCGTTCAGCAGCGCGATTCTTAAAATGAGCGGCTGTGAGGTGGCGCATTTAATGGCGTCGTACCTAATCAGAAGCGCACTTTAGCGTGATTTGCGTACCTAAGGGCTTAATGGTAATTTAGACATTTAAATTACGCTCGTAATTTTTGAAATCCCTAAAAGCAACCATACATGTCTCAGAACGGCTAAAAGCAACCATACTTATGGTTGCTCTAACCACTCCCCAAATACACTACATCTGGGTTTACATAGTATAGACTGGGGACTGAGACGATGAGGAGTCAGTATGAACTACCAGCTTTGCTAAAGGGAGGAGTTTAGAAGTGCTGTGGGGGCTTTTACGAAGGTCTGAGTACGAGATTATACTCATGTAGTGGGTTTCGCCCTTGTCAACCTTCAAGTGCACATGTAGCCATCGTATCCCTTTAGGACTTCTAAAAACTTCCTATTAGGTCTTTTTCCCGACTAAGTACGAAAGTCCTAACCTGACGAACCCCGACTATGATAGTAGATAATAGTACTATCAGAGAGATAGCACGAGAGAGAGAAACCCGACGCATGCGGATGTTCGACCTACCAAACGTAAAGAAGACTGCTCGCGTAACGCGCTTGCAATACAATACAATACAATACATGTATTGTGCTTTGCATCCAGTTTGCCCTCCTAATTAGTGAACAAATGGCACTTTCTAAAAGTGCCAAAAGGGTGCCAATCCGTACCGGATGTGCTAGATCATGCAGGAGATGGCATATGTGCACTACGTAGTGCTGATTGACCATCCACGACTTACAGCAAATCGTACTTGAGTACGATTTATAGGTAAGTCGTGTTCGATAAGTCGTACGAGTTACAGTCCGGAGTGCCAGGTAACATGTACGACTTGTCGAGCACGACTTACCTATTAAATAATTTGATAGGTTTACAACACGCCAGCACGGACTACCACCCATCCAGCACGAACCGCATGCCGCACTGGGCCCTCCAAAAGATTTATATGCGTGGGCCTGGAGAGCGACGCCAACACCGTCGTGGACTCCCAGGCAAGAGTGCACGGGCTGGAGGGACTGCGCGTGGTCGACGCGTCCATCATGCCCAACAACGTCAGCGGGAACCTCAACGCGCCGACCATCATGCTGGCCGAAAAGGCTGCCGACATGATCCTTCGGCAACCCAGCGCTGCCCACGGTCGACGTGCCGGTGTACGAGCCCGAGAACTGGGAGACGAACCAAAGGTGAAAATGCTGCGAAGTGTGTAAATGCTCGACAATCGGGCCACTTTACATCGCAGATACGTGCCCGTTGCCAATATCTTTTCCCTGAACGAGACATTTGGTGCGTTAGTCATCGCCCCTATCTCCGATTTCTTTTACGTTTGCCCAAAGTGACAGTACGCCTGGGGGCTGAGCCGGTCAGCAGCAAGAATTTCTCCCCTCGTGTTGCCCAATTCTCGATTGTGCAGCGATGACGACGTCTACCGGTATCCCGACTGCGCAACTCATGACTGGGTTGGCCCCCATCGGGCAACGGCAGTTCCAACCCCTGCTGTCCAAGCTGCAGCGCCCTGACCTCGTGCGAGCGCAGGGATTCATCGGCGGCCAGTGGGTTGAGGCAGTTGGCAACGAACATTTCACCGTCGAGGGTGCGTATTGTGGTTGTGCCGGGTACCTTTCTAGCTTGAAGTGCTCCTAATTCGCGTTTGTGCGTCACCGGTAGATCCCGCGACGGAGCTGGAAGTCGCTCAAGTCGCGAGCATGAGGGCGGAAGACACTCGCAATGCGATTGCAGCAGCTGTGTCGGCTCAGCGCCAATGGAGGAAGACCACTCCACCGGTAAGGATGACACAATTCCAGCTCATCCCAGCAGCTCGATCGACTAACACAGTCTTGTCGTGGCCACGTAGGTCAGGGCAAATCTGCTGAAGCGATGGGCGGCTGCGATCACCGCTAACAGCGAGGACTTGGCGATTATCGGATCTGTCAAACCGCTGGCCGAAGCCAAGTGGGAAATCGAGTTCGTGGTCGGTGTGCTCGAGTACTTCGCCCACGAGGTCGTGCGCTCGAGCGGCTTCGTGATCCCCCCAAGCGATCCGAGCCAAAAGATTCTCGTCACGAAGGAGCCCGTGGGTGTGTGCGGTATCGTGGTGCCTTGGAACTTCCCCTATGCGATTCTGGGTCTGAGTCTGGGCCCCGCACTCGCCGCTGGATGCGCCATCGTGGTCAAACCCGCAGGCGAGACGCCACTGTCGATGCTCGCCTTGGCCACGCTCGCGGAGGAGGTGGGGTTCCCCCCTGGAGTGCTCAACGTGGTGACTGCCCCTCGAGAGAGGTCGGAGGAGATCGGCCGCGTGCTCACGTCGAGCCCTGAAGTGCGGAAGCTCACGTTTGCGGGCTCGACTTCAGTCGGCAAGTGGCTCATGCGCAAGTCGTCGAGCACCCTCAAGCGTCTGTCGCTGGAGCTGGGCGGCAACGCGGCGTTCATTGTGTTCGAAGACGCCGACCTGGACAAGGCCGTGGATGGGCTGATCAAGAGCAAGTTCTCCAACACGGGCCAGGCCTGCATCGCCACCAACCGCGTCTTCGTCCACTCTTCCGTCTACGAGTCGTTCGCTGCCAAGGTGGTGGCGCGAGTGAAGCGTCTCAAGATGGGGCTACCTCTCGAAGAGGGCGTGCAGCTGGGCCCGCTGATCGGACTCTCAGCCGTCGAGAAAGTGGCCGGCTTGGTCGAAGACGCGGGGGCCCACGGCGCCAAGGTGCTCCTTGGAGGGAAGAGGAGCGACCTCGGCAAGAACTTCTACGAGGCCAACGTGCTGGCCGACGTGAGCGAGGCCATGCGCGTGTCGCGAGAGGAGATTTTCGGCCCAGTGGTGCCGCTGTTCGAGTTCTCGAGCGAGGAGGAGGTGGTGACCAAGGCCAACGACACGGCCGCTGGACTGGCTGGGTACTTCTTCTACACTCGAGACGTGGCCCGCATCTTCCGCGTGGCCGGCGACTTGGAGTGCGGCATGGTGGCCGTGAACAGCGAGCTGGTGACGCACGTTGGGGCTCCGTTCGGCGGTATCAAGGAGTCTGGCCTCGGTCGCGAGGGGTCGGTTAAGGGGCTGCAGGAGTACCAGGAAACCAAGATGGTCTGCATCGGTGGGCTCAACTGAGTGAGCGTAACGCTTGGTCGTGCTTGGGCCTGTCCCGATGGAGCTAGGACGGGTCATGGTTTGAACCTGTTGCTGCCGAAAGTTTCATGATTCAGTGGTTGGTTCGTTTCAGGCGCTAAGCCATGAGCTAACAGCGCTGGTGCTCTTCATTTGCTCCTCTCTCGGCTCTCTCACTTTCACTCTTGCCTTAGAAGTCCAAGCCTCCGAGCCTCACCTCCTGCTCTTCCGCTCTGGTCTGGAAGGTATGGGGGTGTTGCTGCGGTGATACGCAGGTGAAATTTCAGGAATATACTACTTTACAGTGCACGCACATAAGGATGATGAGCTGGCTTGTGCGCTCCGGTATGCACCGTAGTCATTTAGAGGCTAGTGGCGATTGCGGCCACCCCTACCCAGAACAATGGGCTTGTCAAACGAACGATATCGTACTACTGTATTCAGCATAATTAACATTGAACGTGACTCTAATCATTTTTGGCACACCTCCAATCGAGCGATCCTACATGTCATGTAGGCTAGATGTATCTTCTTTTCTAGTGTACTGTATCGCATGTACCTGTACAGCAGCATCCCGCGAAGAGAAGCTCGATGCTATGTAGCATACGTTGTGGTATTGTGTCATCAAGTGAATGCCATTTCCCAGACTCTTGGACTTGGTACATGTGTACTGTATTCACTCGATGATACAGGACGATTAGAACCTTGGAGCAAGACTAATCGTACTGGGAGCGGCCTCTACACGTGTGTTTGAAGAGGGCGAGCAGCTTCGGTTCATTCTCAGTTTGTCCTCCTACCAGCAACAAGCTCAAGCAGCAACGATGAAGTTCTTCTCCCAAGTCCTGGCGATGGTCGCGCTATTGGCGATTGACACTACTGAGGACTGGGAAGCTTATCGTCTGGGCAAGCAGTATGGCGAGCCCCACGGCACCTTTTTCACGGATGAACAACTTGTCATCCCCGGAGTACACGTGCATGGCGCCACGATCCGCACCGGCGAGCGTGTGAACGGAGTTGGAATCGACATCACACCCAGCGGAGGACAAAGGACAACTACGTACCACCGTGGCGACGGCGGTAAAGCGCAAACGCTCACGCTGAATTCGGGCGAGCGCTTCAAGTGCGTGGAGGCGCACTGCAAGTACCATGGCCGTACGCGCGTCAGGTTCATCAATGTTACCACCACTACGGGAAGGTGGGTCGCTGGTGGTACCCCGGCGCCAGACGCGGCAGGAAAGGACTGCGCTCCCGATGGCTTCCAACTGGGCGGCTGGTATGGCTCCTCGGGCGTGGAGCTCGACCAGGTGGGTGCTGTGTGGACCAACAATTAGGCTCGAACCAGGTTCGTTCGCGCGTTCCTAGTAGGGTCCACTACCGACAACAACAACGATGTACGTGACGATTGCGAGCAGAAAGCAGCTAAGAAAAAAATCGATACAGTTGACTTTTCAGTAAGTTATAGTAGTGTACTCCGCAACAGTGTTGATGATTTTCACAATACACTAGCTCAGTGTAAGTGCTGCTGGAAAAATATTAATATCTGTTGCTCAGACATTGACTCACCTGTTGCCCCAGATTTTGTAGGAATTTCTGTTGCCCAGGCTGAACACCTGTTGCCGAGTCTGAATATCTGTTGCTGTTGAATCCAACAGAAAACTCAGTGCTGAAAACCTGTTGCAAGTTTTCAGTGCTGAAGTTCTGTTGTCTATTTTAGAGCGGAAGAGCTGTTCCCTATTTTGAGTGCACACACGCCTTCTCGCTCTCGAGGTTTCGCAACCCCCCTCCTCCTCCTTCCTGCTCACTCTGGCTCTAGTGCGCGACCCACCACATCCCCAGCACCATGCAGGCGCTCTCCTTACCTGCGAGCGATGATAGCGACAGCACTGAGGTGTTAGAGTATGATAGCGACCTTGCCGACGAAGACATGCACAGTGCCACCGCCTCGGTTGAAGATATGGACCAAGACGACGATGCGGAGGACGAAGGCGACGACGCTGAGGACAAAGGTGACGACGAGGACATGCTTGAAGAAAGCTCGCTGGTGGGGCAGACCATCGATAGAACTACATTGGTTTTTGACGATGACCAGGACTCAGACTACGTCGGATCAGATTCGTCTTTGGAGTACGAAGATGGCGCCGAGGAAGCCAATCTGCCGGGCAACCCGCTGGACACTACATTGGTTTCTCCGTGCACCGTCGCAGTGTACCAGCATATCGGCTTGTACGACACAGAAGAGGAAGCTGAGCAGGCCCTGCATCGATTGAATAATTTTGTCTACACTTACAAGACGAGGTACCTCTCCACATTTCGCGTCGGCAAGGAATATATTTGTCGCTCTCATAATTGCTGCTGTCACTGCATCAAATTGGTCTCACACAACGCTGGCAACTTTGGAAAAAATATCAAGTTTTGCAGAAAGGTGAGCACACCGGCAGCATTGTCAACCTCACACCAAAAGGGATATCGCCTGTTCTAAAACCTGAGGTTGACGCTCTTCTCAAGCTCGGTATGGCGGCAGGTCGTGTTCGCAACATGCTGCTCTTCAAGTATTTACGCGACCCGACAATGCTGGCTCTTATACCGGGGACGAAAAAAATGGAGAACCAGAAGGCGTATTTGAAGCGGACGGCTGATGATGGATGGGAGATGACTAAGTTTACAACTCTCCAGAATTGGGCTGCAGGGCGGCTGTGCCAGAGTCGAGATGAGTTTATTGGTGTGGATGCAACTGACGCAGCAGCCATGAATGCCCTGATCGTGCTCGACGAATTTGAACATTTAGTTACTGTTGCGAGCGAGGCAGTGCCCTCCATGGGGATTATTGTCACTTCCCGAGCTGTCTTTCGTAATGTTGCTCACGCTGTCCGTGACCAGGGCGACACGCTGGTACTTTCAACGGATGGGACTTACCGAATTCATTTCGGCGGTTGGACACTGGTTGATCGTGGTGGTGTTTCTGTCGAGCGATCCGGCACGGACTACGTGCAGCGCTTTCGTCCTTGGCTCTATATGTTCGTGAGGACAGAGAGTGCTTTTGCGTACGAGCGCATGTTTCGGGCGCTTGTACAATATGCTGAAGTCTTTTTGGACGTTCAAGTGCGAGTATGCAGTGCCAGTATGGGTCATTCAGACGCCATTGCGTCTGCGGTGGAGGCGGTGTGGCCCCACGCAGTAATTCTTACTTGTTGGGAGCACCTGCTGCGGCAAGTGCGCAAGCAGACGAAATTGGAGAAAACCAAGGGTTTTCTTAAGAACACTGCGGAGCTGCAGATTCGACAACTTCATCTAACGCGGTCGTTGAAGCAGTTTAGAGCCCTGGCAAAACGAGTCGTTAAGTCGTGGCGAGACGAAGGAGAAATCGAGCTCGCCAACTGGCTTCAAAGCGTGTATTTCACTCCGCGATGGGAGCGCTGGAGTGTCAATAGCTCCCCTGTTCCTGGCTTCCTTCCAACCCAGCAGCCAATCGAAAGTCACCACCGCGTCATTAAAGTCACCGTCACGGACTACAAGAAAGCACCGACCATCACAGTCTTAAACTCCGTGCTGCCAAGAACCCTACTGTGTGATGCTACTAACCTAGCGTCCGGTCCGCATCGCCATTACGCCGAAGGTATGTCTAGCAGTGTGGCTGTGCTGTTCACAGACTTACTTAGATCATGCGTTGTTGCGTTTCTTCTATCTAGGTCCTCTGCCTGTTAATGCGACTATGAAGGCGAAAGAACAGCTACTTCAGCCAAATAATCATTGCGTCGCAAGATCAGGAACCTAGGAACCCGCGCTCGCATCTTCTTCAACAGCGATAAGGCCATGGTGCTCCCGGTCGCTGAAACGCGGTTAATAGTTTGGTAGCAGTGAGAAATTTGGTAAGTGATACGGTATTACTAATAATAATGATAATAATAGTAGTGATATATATATGATGGTAATATTAGTACTATTGATACTATAACGAGTGGTACTACTAACTATAACTAGTTATACTATTACCACTACTACTCGACTACGATTCCATATTACTGCAACTACTATTATATGTGGATCGTAGTCATATAATAATTCTAATCATATAGTCAAACGCACGGAAAGTGGACCAAGCTGGACAAATGTCGGGCCGACACGGCAAGGTTGCGCCCCTAGAATGGTCCTCCACCTGCCTCAATTTCATGTGCGCCACGCCGAAGATCGTGCCGTTTCGTCGCCGCAGGTCGGCGTATCCTTGAAGTCTCACGACGCAGGCATCGCAGCTGGGCAGGCACCAAGGCAACACAAGATGCGGTCAATCGGACTCCTGCTGCTGTTCGTGGCGGTGCGCGCCGACTTCTTCACGCCCGGGGACGTGCCCGGGCCGCCCGAGAAGATCCTGGTGTCGCCCGCGAGCGACTCGTCGGTGCGCGTGCAGTTCCTGCCGCCGCTGCTCGTCAAGCCCGAGGGCGTGAACGGCGCGCCCGTGCTGGGCTACAAGGTGGAGGTGGCGCGCCGCGTGGACGAGGTGCAGACGTTCACGGTGGCCGCGGACGGGGCCGTGCTGGCCGGCGGCTACCGCGTGTCCTTCACCAACGCGCTGGGCACGGAGGTGACGTCGTGCGTGGCGTGGAACGCCAGCGCCGTGGAGCTCGAGATGGCGCTGGAGCAGCTGCCCAACGTGGACAGCGTCGGCGTCTCGCGCTCGCCCTACAGCGCGGCCAAGAACGGCTTCGTCTACACCGTCACGTTCGACGGCGCGTACCTCGTGAGCGGGCAGCAGGCCAACACGCTCGTGGGGGACGCGAGCGCGTGCCAGGACGTGCAGCCGCCCAACCGCGCGCTGTCGTTCGAGGGCGCGCGCGTCACGCCGGGCGTCTCCGGATTCTACCCGGAGGTGTGGGAGATCGTGTCGACCGACGCGGCCAACGCGCAGGTGCTGGGGGGCACGTTCGACTTGTCGGTGGGCTTCGAAGGCGTCTGGGTGGCGGCCACCCCCGCGGTGACGGCCACGGTGACCGCAGGCTCGAGAACGGCGACGACGAGCGCGTCGATGCTCGGGCGCGTGAATCGAGGAGACCGCGTGCGCATCGGCGGAGAGGAGTTCAGGGTGCACGCCACCGCGCCCTTCACAGACACCACGCTGCCGCTGGATTCGTACCACGTGCGCGGCGCCAGTGGAGCTCCGATTCAGGTCATGGACACGGCGCTGGGCAACGTTCAGGTCACGGGGGGATCAAGGTCCGTGATCACCTCTGGCGACTTCAGCAGTCGAATTGCGGGTGGAGAGCAGATTCGAATAGGCGACAGGGACGTTGCGGTCGCGATCGTTGTAGCTGGCACAATAACGCTGTCGAGCGCGTGGCCTGACGCGTCCAATTTGCACGTGACGGCGTATGTACGCAAGAAGGCGACGTTGAGTGTGAGCGCGGAGGCCGCAGAGATGAAGCGCGCGTTGAGCGCGTTGCCTGGAGTTGGGGCCATCGACGTCTCGCGTGTTGGGCCCTCACTTTCGAATGGATATCGATGGCACGTCACGTTCCAGTCGCTGGACAGCACCTGCCCGACGTCACCATGCCTTCGTGTCGATATGAAGACGGGTACTACAAACTTTGTGGACGTGTATGGCGACACCTGCGCTACGTGCTCAGTGACAGCGTCGATCGTGAAAGATGATACGCGGGTCACTACCTTACGAGCGATCGACGGGGACTACGCGGACAGTGCGATCGTCGCCTCACAAGAAGTTGGCGGAGCGGTGCCTGAAGTGCAGTCGATCTCCACGACAGCAAGTGCCGATGACATCAGCGGCTCGTTCCCACTCAGTTTCCAAGGAGCTAGCGGCGCAGTGATCAACTTTGACGACACCGCAGCCGACGTCCGGGCCAAGCTCCAGAGTCTGCCTACGGTTGGGCGGCTGAACGTGACCAGGGCGGACAATTCAAACTTCGGCGTGACGTGGACTGTCACCTTTCTGTCGAATATGGGGGACTTGCCTCTGTTCGTTGTGGGCAACACGCAGCTGCTGAAAGGCACAGGGGCGGATGTCGTGGTGCAGGAGGTCGTGAAAGGCGTGGATGTGTCTCTGGAAACGATAATTGATGGACTGGTTCCAGGTGAAGATTACTATGTGCGCGCATACGCCCGCAACGAGAACGGATACGGCGCGAGCACAACGGACTTGCAGCAGAGCGGGCGAGGCGCCTTGCCGCTCCTCACTTCCGTGGCAACCTCTCCGGATGCACCGGGCGTGAATGGAATATGGCCGTTGTCAGGCTCGCAGATGGAGCTTCGTCTCTCCAGCCCAGTGGATCATGGCGATCCCGTGTCGAAGTATTTGTTTGAGTACGCGGTCGGTGACACGTTTGGAACTCCAGCGACCAAGAAGGTTTATGTGTTTAATTCTCGCGAAGACGACGCTGCTGGGACTTTTCGGTTGCAGTATGGAGACGATGTTACGTCGATGTTATCAGTGGACACGACAGCTAGCGCTCTGGAGACTGCCTTGAATAGCCTCCCATGCCTGCGGCCAGTTTCAGTCACGCGCGCGGTGTATGTGCTTACGGGAGGGGTGACTAATGGCGTGATCTCGTTTGATTCCAACGCCAACGTTCTCACTACGACGGTCTTGACAGCCACGCAGAGCAAACTGTTGGTTAAAGGGGCAGCCATTGATGTTGAAGGGGCTCGCTTTACAGTTCGAATACAGCCGACGGCGGGCAGCACAAGTGTCAACTTGGAGCCTGGAAGCAGAGTACCGAGCTTCAACGCAGCCATCCAGCCGAAGGCTGCACTCAGGTTGGACGATTCGGGTAACGCGCATGGTCCGTATGGGTACGTGTGGACAATCTCGTTCGACAATGTCGTTGGAGACGTTGTGGACAGCAAATACCCCGGTCTGCAGCTGCTTTCTTCGCTTACTTCGGTCAAAACAGGCTCAGCACTAACGACTGGGATCACTGCTGGCCCAGCTGCTGTCCCCGCTACCCACTACGGCTACTTCGAGATCAACAACGACGAGCGCGTGTGCGATACGTACGTTGTCGGAGCACCTTCGTCAGTTCAAGTATTACTGCTCTTTGGCCCTACAACCGCTACGGCCGGTAGTTTCAAGCTCAAACTGGGGAGTGAGACAACTGGCTGCGTCACCTTGGGCAAGCAAGGCACGCCGACTAATATGAAGGCGATGCTGGAAGCTCTCGACTTCGTGTCCAAAGTGACGGTGGAGGAGGTGCTAGCATTCAAGGTGTCCGTATTGACTGGGACCTCCACGTCCAAAGTTACCGCCTACGACAGTACGCTCACCACGATTACTGTTGTTAGTACAGATACTACAGTAACATCAAATGGAGGTCTTACTGCTGGCCAAGTCGCTGTTCTGCTCCGAAACACCGTCATCCAAGTGAGCCGGAACCCCAACGACTTTTCACGGCACTCGTGCAGGTTTGTTATCAACACGACCCCGGCCATCGGAGCTAAAACCATCTCCGTTACCCCCTCTGGGTCTGGGACCTGTACCAGCTTTACAGGCGAGGCCCGGAGTTTGAAGATCTTGGACTTTTACGACTACGAGGTGCGCTTCTGGGGGCACTATCCGACCAGCGAGTGGCCGACGCTGCAGTTTGACTCGGCAACATTCGGAACCGGCGCCGGCGGTTGTGCGGCGTGGGCACCGACTGTGCCAAATCAACCGGTGTACGGCCAAGTCCATACTGTCAAGTATGAGGGCGCGTGCTCGAAAGGCCAAGATGGGATTCAGACGATCCTCGCAGACGCCTCGAGTGCCATCGGCGGGACATTCACACTGTCGTACATGGGAGAAGTGACGCCATCGCTGCCGTTCCAAACAACAGGAGCGGCTGAGATGCGCGATGCGATCGACTCCATCACTGCGCCGGGGACCGTCAACGTGAGCGTGAGTCGGTATGGCACCTACGGGAAGGCGTGGCACGTGACGTTCGTGCAGTCGCAAGACGAAGAGCAAGACGCCATCTTCATCCAGCACTCGCGTCTGACCGGCCAGAGCGCGCTGATCAGCGTCTACCCCACTGTCACAGTGTTTACAGACGCCAATCAGAACGACATTAGCGGCTCGTTCTGGATAACGTTTAACGGTGAAGTGACCGAGCCGATTGGGTTCTCGGCAACGCACATGAAGGTCACCCAGGAGCTGCAGAAGCTCAGTGTCGTGGACTCGGTGGTGGCGCTTGGTGACGCGAGTGCAGGAGACATTGGGGATTACTCGCTACTTCTCACTGCTGACGCTACGGGAGGCAGCCGAACGCTGTCCAACATTAAGCTCAAAGTTGGTGGGATGTCCATCGACCCCACCCGATTTCTAGCTATTGGCGAGACGCTAGTGATCGGCGCGAACCCCGCGAACACCATTCAGTCCATGACGCCCGTGGATATCACCCTGACTGACCCATTCCCTGGCACGACACTGATTCAGAACTACGACGTGTCCGCCGGCTTGATCACGAAACAGACGAAGCCGTTGCCTGGGTTCGTCGGCATCTCGCCTCTCATGCGAGTTGTTGCGGCGACGAACGGTCTGAACACGTTTCAGCTGCCTGCAGACCATGGATTTATCGTGGGTAACCCATTCTTCATTGCTGGAACAATGTTCACAGTCACGGGGTTGTCTGGAGCGAGTGTCGTCACCACCGACTTGGCATACCCAGGTGAGACTGTCGTTAGTGGCAGCCCAGCAGTGTATCTTTTCGACAACAGACTGCAGACGACGGAGGACCTGAGGAACTTAATAGCTGCTGGTGAAGACCTGTGGCTCCCCTCTGTATCGGCAGACATGACCAAGTACAGAGTTGACGCGGTAACGCAGAGATATCTGCAGGTGACAGGGACTATCTCGACGCCCATTACGAGGTTGCAAGCCTACCACGTTTCTTACGGACGAAAGTGGAACCTCGTCTTCCGGTCTTACGATGGAAGTCTCGACACTGTTGACGCCATTCCAGGCCACGACTGGCGCGGCACCGACGCCCGCATTGGTACGCGCAGTCCGAAAGCCATGTCTCCGAATGTGATCAACGTGGGGAACCCCGCTGCCGTGCAGACAATTCACCTGGAAGTCACTAATGTCGGGATTGCAACAACATACACTCTGAGCTTTGCGAGCGAGACAGTCGTGGACACAGGGACCACCAATCCAAAAAATATTCCATGGACGACCATCGATAACGACCTGAAGACGGCACTCGAGAGTCTCGATAGTGTGGACGGCGTCAGTGTTGCATCAGTGCTCAGCGCGGGCTCCGTCGTCCACACTGTTTCGTTCTGGGGAACGTACCCGATGAAAAAGTTGCCTCTGCTCGTGGTCACGCCCGATCCCGCCAGTACCAACTTGAAGGCGTACGTTCGAGGCAATGACGCCGTCGCTGTGACCAAGCAGGACAATTTAATCCTCGAAAGCAGTCAGAACTACGCATTCCGCGTATTTGCAGCGAACTCCAAGGGCTTCAGCGACTCGGTATCGGTATTCCAGGCTCAGACGGCGACGAGTTCGGTAGTCCCCACCCCACCAACTGGCGTTTCTCTTGGCGAATTTCACGGACCTACGTGGCTGTCGATCAACTATTGGGCCCCACTGTATTCGGGAGGAGCTGAAGTGTCCATGTATCGGATTGAATGGGATTCCTCTCAGAATTTTGACAGCTCCAGTGTTGACTACGGCGTGGCGAGCATCCAGAAGAAGTTCGAAGTGCAGCAAGTGACGACAATTTATCGCAGCTCGGTGGGCGCAGGGGGAACGTTCACCCTTTCGTGGGGTGGCCACACGACCACCCCCTTACCGTTCGACTGTACTGCAGCGGATATGGTCAAAGCCCTGACTATCACTACGGGCACTACGGATGTCCCAATTGACCCAGTGAAAGTCACTCGAGCGCAAGTGTCGTGGGGATTCGCCTGGAAGATCACCTTCCTGCACAACCCAGGCGACTTGGCTCCGCTTGTCGCTGATGGGAGGCAGCTGACAGGCGATTTCCCCCGAATTCAGGTTACTGAGGTTGTTCAGGGCTTCAATGACCTAGCCATTGGGGATTTTACGCACGAAGTCCAGGAGGTTTTCACGGATGGCGTGTCAGAGGTGGACGGGTCATTTGCACTGACATTCAACGGCAAGACGACGGGGAAGATCCTAGTAGGCGCGTCGGCTCTGGAGATGCAGGCGGCGCTGCAAGCGACGACCACGACGTACTCCATCAAGGTCACAAAGGCGATACGCAACGCGGCGATCAACACCGCCATTTGGTCTGTTACGTTCGCGTATCTCCGAGGCGAGGAGATGGTTGGTGCTGGCAACATATTCACCATGACGGTGACAAACCCGCAGCTGACGGGGACGAACGCCGTGGTTCGCGTCGCCAATAAGATCATAGGGTCCGACCCTTTCCGGTTCTCGCTCACGGGCCTTCGACCAGGCGTGAAGTACTACGCGCACGTGATGGCGTACAATGAAGATGGCTTCGGGTCCGCGACGTCGCCACTTGCCAGCGCCGTGACGTGCAGTCAGCCGCCAGCTCCGCAGTCCGTCACCGCCAGCGTCGTGGACGGAACCACGCTACAAGTTGACTGGAGTGCGAGTGCGGTGAATGGCGATTCGTGCAGTGTGGACAAGTACAAGGTTGAGTGGTATCGCGCGGAAGGAACTCAGGAGCAGCAGACCATTACGACGTCCGCTGGAAAGGGTCTACCCGAGATCCAGCGGTTGGTCAACTTTGCTGACTCACGCACCTTGAGTGGATACTTCAGGTTGACTTTTGGCGGGGAAGTGACAGAAAATCTGCGGTGGGATGCTGAGGCGATAGGCCTGAGCTCGGTCAAGGAGCGCTTGGAGCGGTTGTCGACAGTTGGCACAGTGGATGTTTCAAAGCAAGAGTCGACCCGAGTCGTCAGCGGGTTTCTCGTGACATCTGCAGGGACGACCGTCACATCTTCCGTCGCTTACAGTAACCTAGCAGTGAACGACAAAATCTGGATTGCGGGGAACCAGCGCTCGGTTGCTGCCCTTCTAACGCCCACCACTTTCAGCATCAACACTGCCCTCGATATCACGGTTCCCGTGCCGGTCTTCAAGAGCGCGTTTGGTTACGAGTGGAAGATCACGTTCTTGGCAGGCCACGTTGGACCCCAGGAACTGATCCAAGTGTCTCCGAGCGATAGCTGGACGGGCAACAACCCCGGTATTCTCGTCGACTCCATTCAAAAGGGCCTTCAGCCCATCAGCGGAACGTTTCGCGTCGCCTTTGCCAGCGCGGGAATTTCAGACACTACGCCACCTTTGCCCCATAATATCTCAGCAGGTGAGTTACAGACTGCACTTGAAGGCTTGGTCACCATTGGGTCTGTGAACGTCACCAGATCTGCAAACGGATATGGATACAACTGGGTGGTCACGTTCTTGTCGGAGGTTAAGAACGATGTGTCGCTACCAAGCGTCGATGGGACAGCGTTGCAAGGCCCTGGAGCGCGAATCCTCGCCGCGAGGACGTTGGCTGGAATTCAACCAGCTACGTACTGCGAGCAGAATGGAGCTGCTGGGGTCCCTGCTGAGGTTGCAATGCCAGGGAAGTTGCGGTATGTCATCGGAAGTTTGAAGACAGGGCAGAAGTACGCCATCCGAGTGCGCGCGCACAACGGTGAGGGCTATGGCTACGCGGCGGGTATCAGCTCGGTCTTTCAAATCCCGCGGGCAACGCCTTCCACCCCTCAAAACGTCGAGCTGCTGGTGCTATCCAGTAAATACTTGAAGCTACGCTGGAGCACGCCCTCAAGCGATGGCGGAACGGCCATCTTGGGCTACAGAATCCAATGGGACACTGCAGGGACCTTTCCCAACGTGAATACCCCCAACTACGACTACCAAACCATGGTTAGCGTTTCTTCTACCGATACGGGGCCATACTTCTACAACATTTTCGCTCCAGTCGTGACGACTTACTACGTTCGGGTGCTCGCTTTGAACGACCAGGGAGATGGTCCGTACGCGCTTCCTACTCCAAAATATGCGAGACCAGTAGATCGCGCCCCAGGGAAAGTCGAAGACGCCACGGCGACCGTCCTCTCGAGCTACGCTATCTTGGTGGAGTGGAATGCGTCATCAATCGACGAGTACTATTACGGCGGAGACGGCGGCCTCTCCATTACGCAGTACATGATCGAATGGGACACCTCTCCAGCCTTCGACTCGCCTGCTGAGTTCGGCCTCGTGGACGGGAAGAAGCGCTCGTTCATCATCGGAGGCGATGACGCTATCACCGGTGTCCGGTCGGACATCCTCGTTGCCGGGTCTTCATACAGCATCCGAATCACAGCCTTCAACGCCAAAGGGTCTGGGGCTCCGCAGCCCACAGCTCCGTCGTCGGTCGTGGTCACGAATCAGCCCCCAAGCGCCCCACAAAACCTTACTCTCAGTGTCATCTCAGCCACGTCAGTGAAGGCAGGCTGGACGAATCCTCTGTTCGACGGTGGTTCGAGTCTGAAGTCGTACCTGGTTGAGTGGGACGAACAGGAGGATTTCTCCGGCGGACAGAGCTCCAGCGTCACGATTCCGATTGTTCGTGAGATGCAGAGCGTGACTCTCCAGAGCGACGTCGTGAATGAAGAGCAGTTCGTGGACGTGACGGTGGAAGTCGTGAACGAGGAGCAGGAGGTTCGCAGCACGTTTACCGGTGTGGACGAGATTCAAGTGATCACCACGATGAACAACGCAGTGGTGGACGAAGTCCAGAAGGTCGTGACGTCCGCCAAAGATGGCAATGAGATACAGGAATTGCGGCTCGATGACGACGATATTGACGAGATTCAGGCGATCCGGACTACGGTCACGGAAGGGTTTGAAGTACAGGACATTAAAGTCGGCGTTGAGCGCGTGAGTGAGGTCCAGAGCATCACGCTAGCGTTCACAGGGGGAGTGGGAAATATGGCCTCGGTCACGGGGACATTCCACCTTACCTTTGACAGCACGATCTGTACGTATTGCCTGCCGACCAAGAAGCACAGCGCGGATACGGGCGACCTCCTGTTGTCCTTGCAAGAATCGGACAAGGTTATTGCAGCAGGGACTATCGAGACCGAACTGATTAAGATGGACAATATTGACTCGGTGACCGTCAGTCGGAGCAGCGTCACGTCGGGAAGTAACACCGGTGATGATCTGACGTACATCTACTTGGTTACATTCTCTGGTAATGATGTCGGAGGAGACGTGCCGCTGCTATCCGCGGGAGGCACGATCACATTTAACGGCAACACGATCACGCCCGTCATTCATCAAGAAGTTCAGGGAAACGAGCCGAGTTTTGACGCCACCGTGCCACCCACGTACTCTCTGATCTCCGTCACATACACGTGCGAAGCCTATTCAAACCCGAACATGGCGTCGTCGTATAGCACCGCGTGCACCCCGACCGACAAGGTGTGCGATGCCTGCGTGACGGACTTTGACGGCTCGACTTTCACCGTATCGGGCGATGTGAGCGCTCTAGTCACCCAAGGAACGAACTTAGTTGCCGGCGCTTGCTCGTTTGAAGCCGATTCGGTAGCGTTTACTACAACGACGGCGATTGGAATTACTACGGACGACCCGGGCGCGCTGTGCAGTACCTTTACCGGTGCAGCGTTGTCGCTTTATAAGGCGCCTCAGCGGACAGCGTCCAGCATTCCGATCAAGCTGGCGGCAGCTGCGACGGCGGATGGCGGGGACATCCAGACCTACCTCGCTCCCGTCATTGATACGGTGACAGTCCAGAGGGACTTTGCTGTCACTTCCGCTTTCGTCGGGGCGATTTACTCCGTGATGTTCACGAAGCGGTCAGGTAAAATCCCGTTGCTGGAGTGCGACGCGTCGGGCATTACCCCTCTGCAACTCGGTACGGCGGTGTATTGCGTGGTGACTCGGAGCTCTATCGGTAGTATGCTCACGGGGGCATTCAAAGTGGGGTTGCTCAGTCAAGACGCCACGGATTTGAGCAGCCCGAACGCTGCGTATACTTCCACGCTCGCTGTATACAGTGCTGACATCCCTTGGGATGCCAGTGAATCGACAATGAAAGCCGCGCTGGAAGCTGTGGACACACGCGTGGGTAAAGTTGTCTTTGGGAAGGTAGAAGTCACGCGAAGCGTGTACAATCCCACGGGCAACAAGTGGTCGGGAGGGTTCTCGTGGCAGATTACGTTCACCAGTCGACCCTGGGATCTCCCAACGATTAAAGTGGACGCTACGGGCCTCAGGAGCTCGGACGACAACATTTACACGCCCCAAATGACGGTCGGCGATGCAGCGAGTCCGCTGTCGAATCCGGGCGTGGCTTGTAGAAATGGAAACCAGATAGGGGGCACCTTGGACATTACGTTTGGAGGGATAACCGCTACGTGCACGCTCGGAGTGGACACTTCGCTGGCTACACTGGACCAAAGTATAGAGGATGCTAACTTTGAGAACTTCTTCATCAACGACCTCAAGATCCCGACGATCACGATCATGCGCTCGGCAGCATCTCAGGCACTGGGGTTTACCTGGACCATTACGTTTATCGACGACAGCACCGGGGGTGATGTGGGCAGTCTTGTGCTAGCGACGCAGCTTACGTCCACTACAGGGAGTAACAACGGGCGGACGTATGTGGACGAGGTACTGAAAGGCAATGAGCTCGCCGGAGCCTTTCAGCTCGTCTTTAATGGGGAGACGACCGGACCCATCCTGGCGGGGGCAGACGCATCGGCGATAGAAGCTCAGCTCAATAGTTTACGCTCGATTAAACCCAGCAGCGTCAAGGTATCACGTGGTCCGCCAACGTCCGACCAAGTGCTCGGGTATACGTGGTTCATCACGTTCCGTTCTTCCGTGTGGGCCGACCCAACGATCGATCACTCGGCTGGTATCGATGGTAACTGGAAAGGAGCGGCGGCGGCTTGGGACGCCGTGTGGGAGACGGGATACTCCAAAGCGTGGGGCCGTCAGGTCGGCCATCCGTCCTTGATCCAGTGCGACAAGAGCAGCTTGATCACGACGACCAACGATGGGACTCAAGTCTGCGATACGGATGTAGTTACTACGGGCGTGGGGCCTCTCGCTGGGACGTTTGCCGTCACTTTGGACACGAGACTTTCCAGTCATTTGGCGGTGCAGTCCTCGGAGACGAGTGATCCGATCGCACATAACGCGTGGGCGACAAAGGAAGAGAGCGGGAATTCAGGGACGTCAGTGGAAGAAATCCTGGAGAGGATGCCCAATGTGGGGGACGTCGACGTCTCCAGAAGCCTGGTGGACCCAACCAACGGCGGCTACGCGTGGACAGTGACCTTCTTGAGGGACGCTAGCGACCCCACTCACCCCTGCGAGCAGCTCGAGACGTTGGTGGACGGCACGCAGCTCTGCAACTCGCCTGGGAACGTCCCCCAAATGACTACGGTTGAGACGCTACTGAAGGGATCAACTCCACACGCTACGGTCTCTACAACGCAGGCGGGGGCTATTCTACGAGGCGATTTCACGGACTTCAAAGTGCAGGGAGACGCTGGTGTCGCTCAGCGGTACACAGTCAGCGTCAGCTGTACGAATACTGCGGGTTCGTGTACAGTGACGACCTTCACGATCAACTCTGGAGCTAGCACCATCCAAACAAACCTTCTGCCACAAGACCGCTTCATAGTGGGGGCGTTCACGAGCTGCGTGTTCGAGGTCGTGGATGTGACGCCACCCAATATTAATGTCAAGTCTTTGGACTGCGCTGCGTTGAATTCCGGCAACACTGCGACGCCGCTGGGGCTGTCGATCATCATCCCGTGGAATGCAGAAGGGGGCTTAGTGAAGCGAGTGCTGGAGGCCGCAGCGACCAACTCGGGGAGGAAAGTGAGTGTCCAAAAGACGGTGCACGGCAAGTACGGCGAGATGTCGTGGCTGGTCCACTTCATCTCCAACCCGACCTATACACCGCTAGGTGCCGGTAATTTACCGCCTATCGCCGCAACTTTCCTCCCCGAGACAGCGTTAAACAGCAATCCCATCGGCGTGACCGAAGTTACGCGCGGATCAGACGGACTGAGTGGATCGTTCTTCTTGGACTTCCACTCGTCCTTTGGTCCGCGTGAGATGGCTTTTAACGAGGACCCGACGCGTCTGGAACGGAAGCTCAACGAGATGGATACAATTGGCAGAGTCACCGTAGAGCGATACGAATACCCTTCGGTCGACACGGGGTGCACCGACTCGCTATGCTCCGGTGGATGGGACAACCAACCTGTTGAAAACCCAGGGACTCGAGGAGGATATCGGTGGAGGATTCGGTTTTTGCGGGTGACCGGAGAGTACGAAGGTGTCACATTCCCGCCCGGTAGCGGCAACCTGGACGAGTTCTCGGTGGATTATTTAACCTCCTTGAATGGCAATGGCCGATCGGTCGAAGTGTACACGAACACGGCCGGCTCGTCGCCGATTCTAGGGACCTTCATGCTCAGCACGTCGACTGCCCAGACCCCGTCGCTTCTGTATTCCTCTACAGCTGCAGCGGTTAAACAGGGGATTGAGGCGATGGATTTATTTGGCGAAGTGGATGTGACACAAGGGTACTTACTAACCCAGAAGATCCCCGGAGTGGCTGCCAGCATTGCTCGAGACGGCGCTAGTGCAACAATCACGGGTGTTGACGATATCCGGCAGTTGATCTCCCCCACTGACGTCATCCGATTCGGCTCTTCGTCGCCTGACAACCTCGCGGGGTCCAACGGAGACGCTCCATTCACCACGGCCAGTACAACGTCATCTGTGACGGTGGATGCTTTGTCCCCCGTTGTCATAGCTGAAACACCTGTGTCCACGAAGCTGCTGTATCCTGGCATGCAGCTGCGCATTGACGGTCTGGCGTACGAAGTCCAGCGCTCGGGCCACGAAATTCAGACGATCACGACCGCTCTTCCTACGAGCTCTTGGAGTGCAAAACAAGGGACTGACTACTACTCTCTGACGTTCTCCAGAGCAGGAGCGACTTACGGCCCGACAGCGTGTTTCCCTGCGAATGAAGCAGCGGTGGATCTTCAAGCCGCACTGCTGACGCTGATAAACGCTAACGATGGAGACGTGTTGGTGTCCCGCTCAAGTGTTGTGACTACAGCGACAACGACGGGTTACGTGTATACTGTCTACTATTTCGGCGACGCATTGACTGGTGATGTAGCAACACTACAAACGTCCTCGAAGACGACAGGGGGAGTTTCTTGCACTGGAGTCGCTGGCAGTAGTGTTACCGTTGCAGTCGACACACAAGGTGGGAATCTGCCCCACCAGCGTTTGTCTCTAGCTACAGACTCGGGGCAGGTTATCGACACCAACGGGTACTACAAGATGTCTCTGAACGGGAAGGAGACGGACTGTTTATTGTGGGGAGCAGCTGCGAGCGATGTGGAGAATGCGCTTGAGACCAAGCTCAGCACCGGCCAAGTGATCGTAACACGGCGTGGAGGAGGCGTATCACAAACGGAGCTCCAGCGTCTTCGCATGACAGCGGACGCAGAGGTCACGTCCGATACTACGGGCCTCTTCCAGCTGCAGTTCACGCTCCAAGGCCAAAGTGCAGCTACGAGCTGCATCAGTTATGGAGTTTCAGCAGCGAATTTACAGAAGGAGCTCAATGCTTTGAGCAATTTGAACAGCGCAGTGGATCACATCAACGTAACGCGCGATGGAGACGGCTCGTCGACGTGGGGCTTTGGCTACGAGTACTTGATCAACTTCAGAGGCCCCGTGGGTGGAGGGTACAGCCCCGTGGTTGGCAACGTCCCCCTACTTGAGATCGTAAATGTGGGGCAGAGTCCGTGTTCATCCACTGCGATCGGTGGCCACCCAGCGTTGATTATGGAGACGGTGCGCCAAGGCTCAGCTGGATACACGTACGATATCTTCTTCATGGACTACACAGCGACTGCGACGGTGCCGCTGCTCTGGCTGCAGCATGAAGGCCAAGGATCTGCGTGTACGACCGGTTGGGTCCACAACGGAGGAAGTGTGCGACGCGCCTCGATGGAAATGATCGACTTTGGAGGCAGCAGCGAGATCCAGATTTTGACGATCTACAACAAAAATGCTGCTGGGAGATTTCAACTTTCATTCTTGGGACAGAGGACAGCTTGCTTGTCGTTCAGTGCCGCGGCTTCAGCAGTGCAGGACGCGCTGAATGCGTTGACAAACGTTGGAACAGGCGGTGTCGCAGTGACGAGAGATATCGACGTTAAGGTGGCGCTGAATGGATACATCCATCGTATCACCTTCGTGGGGGACTTGGTGACGGGTAACGTGCCGCTCTTAACCGTCCAAGAAGCTGATGCGAACTGTCTTAACGCTGGCCCGACGACGAAAGCTGCGGTAACGATGGATACCCAAGGAGGGACCAACTCCGGTGGGTTTGCGCTTACAAGTTTCTACAACGGAGAAGCCCCCGGAGTACCGCACATTGCGTACAGCATCTCGCAACAGTTTAGCGTCATGAGCGAGCAGTTCGAAGTCCAGCAGCTGATCGTGACGAACCCAACCAACGCAGCAGCGTCGTACAGCCTCTCGCTATTGAACCAGGTGACTGGAACAATCCCCTGGGACGCGTCTGAGAGTGCGCTGGAGGCGGCGTTGACTGTGAGTGGAGTGACGGCAGGTGATATCACTGTGACTAGACGGCAAGACGCGACCCTGGCGCCTCAGGGCTATGTGTACACGATTTACTTCAGCGGAGCTTCTGTCGCTGGGAACCTGCAGCCTCTGACCACAGGAACGCTGTCGAATCTCGTCGCCAGCAACATACAGGTGTCACTTATCCGTGATGGGATCGATGGTGTGCCGCCGTTCACCGCCAACTCCATCCCACTGGCACTGCCTGACAACCCCAGCGTGGGGTCGAGCTACCTCTCCAGCGCTACGAGTCTCGATGTGTTCAAAGTGAACGGGTTTCTATGGACGATCAAGTTCAAGTCGTCGCTTGGGAACATTCCAAAGCTTGGGAAGCAGACGAAAGCACTGACAGGAGGGACTATGGCGATCACGGACGACTTTATCCCAGGCTCTGCGTCCAACTCGTACGTTATTACGAACCTTCTGGCTGGAATCAACTACTATGTCCACGTTGCAGCCATGACGGACATCGGCACTGGCCCATTCACAGCCTCTGGCTCCATTATGCCAAGCAGTACAGCGTCTGCAGTACAGAACATCGCAGCAGGGTACGCGCTATTCGAGCGTGAAGTGCAGGAGGTGAGACTGGCAGCCACTCACGTCATGGAGATCCAGGAGATCACAACGGAGGCAGCGAGTATCGCCGAGGTTCAAACGCTGCGGACCTACGCGTCTCCGGCTCAGTGCGCAAGTGGCTCCTGTATCAAAGGATCCTTCGCATTCCGCGTACCCACGATTCAGACGGTGACGATCTCGGCCCAGGCAGCGATCACGGGAGGAACCTTCACGTTATTGTTTACGAGACAGATCGCGGACCCGAACAATGCTGGGTCGTTCAAAACCGTTGGCGCTAAGACTGCTGCCATTGATTGGGACGCTGACGCCGATGAGGTTAAGGCAGCTTTGGTGGCAGTGACTAACAGCGCCGTTACTGCTAGTGACATCGTGGTTACGCGCGATGGTGATGCCTCGGAGGAGTTCGACTATGGATACGTCTTCCAGGTCACCTTTGTTGGCAACAATGTCGCTGGAGAGACCTCGCAGATGACGTGTGGAGACGTCGGATTTACAACGACTGGTAGCGTGCCGTCTAGCTGTGTTGTGACGATGGATACGGACATTGCAATGGGGACGGATACTGCCGTCCAGCATGTTATCGTTAAGGCTAGCAAGCCATTGGTGACGGGGTCGTACAGTCTGCGGTTTGAGCACCTTGGAGCGAAGAAGACGTCCGGCTGCATCCCGTTCGACGCATCGGCTAGCATCATGGACGCAGCGCTGGAAGCCATGGACAACATCGACAAGGTCTTTGTGACACGAACGCGTGATGCCACGACAGCTCCGAACGGCTTCATCTACCAGATCTTCTTCCACGGCAACGGCGTGTATGGAGATGTAAAGCTACTCGAATCGGTAGGGTGCACCACCTTTCAGACACAGGAGAAGAACGCGCTCACTGCCGTCGGCGTGAACGACCAAGTGCTGATCTCAATAGTGGATTATGGCGGGTTTAATTTGGATAATACCTTCGTCGATGCTGCGTCAGCTACAGCGGCGCAGCTGACGGCAGATCTGGACCAGCTACCAGTATTCGGTGACGTACTGGTGTCTCAATCGCTGGTGGACGAACAGGGTGGCTACATCTGGACGGTGGCGTTCAAAGACTCAGAAGGGAATTTACCACAGTTCATCTGTGCCGTGGACGCGACGTTTACTGCGGCTACGGGCACGGGGTGCGAGACCGATACTCTAACGAATGGTAATGTTTTAAGCGGCAGCTTCCTTATTGAAGCTTCTGCGCCGATTCCGTTCAATGCCGACGCTGGAACGATGAAGGCAGCGCTCGAAGCGATGTCATGGGTTGGTACAGTACAGGTAAAGCAGTCAGCGCCGTCTCCGCAGCTTGGATACACGTGGACGATCACGTTCCTGGACTACAAGGGGGACGTTCCTACGCTGCTGGTGACGAGCTCGCTAGTGGGGACAGGCAGTCAGATTTCTATGCAGGAGGTACGGAAGGGCAACGCGCTTGGGGGAAATTTCACGCTCGCGTATTCCAGCTCCGTGACGGATGCGATCACGTTTGATGCGTCCGCGATGGCTGCGACGGTAAACCCGGACGGATCGTCGTTGCAAGAGAAGCTGGAGGCGCTGGACGTTGTTGGACGAGTCAGCGTTCAGCGCTCAGGACCCGACAAGGAAGGAGGGTACAGCTGGGTGGTGACGTTCCTGGACAACGTTTTGAACTCTGGAGACCTGCCACTGCTACAGGGCAACGCTAGCTCTTTGACGGGCGAAGGTGCGGTCGTGTTCACCCGAGAGGTGACCAAAGGGTCCAATGCGGTGGGAGATCAGCTGTGGTTGTCCTTTGATCCACCGGCGACCGACAACGGCAGTCCCATCACCAAGTACCAGGTCCGCTGGGATACGTCGGCCAAGTTCACAGCCAACCCGGCGGACGTCTTCATCACGGATGCCGACGTGCTGTACCGGACGCAGCGTATCACGACAGGCGCTCCCAGTCTGGCGTGGTCCAACAACATGATCCAGCCCACAGTCCCCGAGATCCAGACGCTGAAGATCATTACGGCGGGGACGTTCACGCTGACCTTCCGCGGTGTAGCAACCGCGACGCTCACAGCTGGAGCCACGGCCCAAACGGTGGGCATCACGTCGATAGCCAGCCTCGAGGCAGCCCTTGAGGCGCTCGCCAGCGTCGGCTCTGTCGACATTTCGTCGGCTGCGACTGCGTTGGCGGTGAACGCCGAGTTCCTCATCACGTTCACGGCGCAGCCTGGCGCGCTGCCCCTACTAGCGCCGTCCCATCTGACCGTCGCGTCGGTCGTGGAGACGCAAGCAGGGACGACCAACTTCCGCAAGGAGGTGGTGGTGTTCTCGTGCCAGGCAACAGCGGGGCAGGTCCGGTTCACGTACAACGGGGTGAACGCCGACGTGGACTTCAACGCGGTGTTGGCCGACGTCGAGACGAGTCTGCAGACGCTCTTCGGTGTCGAAGCGGAGAGCCTCAGCGTGTCGAGCGATCCGGCGCAAACGCTCTTGTGCAGCGCAGCGAACCCGAAAGACGTCACGATCGTCTTCGACCGCGTGTACGGCGACATCAGCCTCACTATCGCGAAGAAAGTTGCAGCGGGAGCCGACGCCGTCATCACGCGCAACACCGACGCGTCCATCGACGGCGTCTACAACGACAACCCCGCTCTCACCATGAGCGGCACGTTCCAGGTGGGCTACCAGGGCCAGTACACGCGTCCACTGAACGCCGAGTCGAGTGCGGACCAGCTCCGGTACGCACTGGAGGACCTCGACTCGATCCAGACGGTTGGCGTATCAAGGCAGCTATCGTACCAGCCGCTGCCAGGCAAGGTGGACGTGACGGAGGGCGAGATTTTCGTCACGTGTTCTGCAGGCGAGACGTGCGGCTTCTACTCTGCTGCGTACGGACTGCCCGGGTATTCGATTCGGATCGGCGGTGACTGGTACACGGTTCGCACGGACGTGGTGTCTCCTGGGCTGTCGAGTACGCGGTTGTATCTGGGTGACTTGAATGGCCGTGAAGTTGGGTATCTTGGCTCGACGCAGACGGGAGTGACGGTGCACGAGTGGACGAAGGGCTACGTGTGGACTGTGGACATGTTGAGCGTGGCGTCTCCACTCGGCTACATCCGTGCAAAAGTGCCCAGATTGTTCCCGGACGACGCGACAGTGCGCGTATTCGGCAGTGCTTGCGATAAATGCTACTATTTACCCACGCAGACATCCAAGAAGCTGGTAATTGGCCAGCAGTACTACATCGAAGTGTACGCTTTCAACTCCAACGGCAAGGGGAGCGCACCAAACGCTCCAGTAAGTGCCACCCCACGACAAGTTCCTGACGCCCCATCGAACGTGGATCTATTGGTCGTATCGGGACACGAGATCGAGGTCTTCTTCTCGCCTCCTGCGATGGCGCTTTCCAACATGAGTCCGGATTTCAACAAGGACATCTCATCCTACATCGTCCAGTGGGACCTCGCGTCTACGTTCAAGCACGGACTATCGATCTGCGATGGATGCGCCAAGGGGTTAACTGGGATCGTGTTGACTGTCACCACTCCACTCAGCGATTTACTATCAGACGGGTCGAAATTCACTGTGACGGAACTGGGCTGCGTCATGGAAGTTGACAAGATCGTGAGCAATACGGTTGTGCGCGTTGTCGGTGACCACGACTGCGCGAACTTCAACACGCGCGCGTACTCGCTCACGTACTACATCTTCCCACCGGCATCGGTATCAGGCGCACTGATCCAAGGCTCACCGCCCTTCCGATACTTGATATCAAACCTCGTTATCGGTAGTACGTACTACGTTCGAGTTGCAGCGGTTAACTCCGTCCCGGTCCAGCAAATTGCTCTGGACGGCGTCCCACCCGACAATAGGCAGTGGAGTGCACCCCTGTCCGTTACGACAAAGGACCGCGCACCTGACGCACCTCTTTCGGTTGAATTATTCCCGTTCTCTGGGACCATTCTCCAGCTGCAAGTCCAGCCCTCCACTCGGGACGGGGAGGGGACAGGGGGCGATGCAATCACAGCGTTTTGGATCGATATCGACACGGTCTCGACGTTTGATTCCGCAGGAAAAAGCGCACCGATCGAGGTGCTTGTCGCCAGTGGCTCGATCCCGGAGCTCTACACTGGAGGACCTCGGATCTTTTACCTAACAGGACTTACAACTGGGACGCGGTATTTCGCTCAAGTGAAGGCTAAGAACTCCATCGGATACAGTCGAGCGACTTTGGCGCCTGCTCCAGTTGCACCGACGCGACATGCAGACGGCCCGATCAATGCGAAGGTGAGCACCGTGACCGTCTCGTCGACTCCGATTGGCTCGGCCACCGTGACATGGCAGAAGCCCGCGACCAACGGCGGCTTAGGCCTCAGCAGCTACAAGATTGAATGGTGGCGAACCAAGTCGCGGCCAGAAATTCAAGTGATCGAACTCACGTGGAAGACGGTACCGACTCAAGCGCCGTTTACTCTCGCGTTTGGCGGTGGTAAATCCGAGCAGTTGGCGATGGATATCTTACCGGAGAATCTACGCAGCGCCCTAATGAATATCGTAGTAGGTGGGGCTCTACCCGTGGGGCACGTGGAGGTGTCGCGTTCTACCATTAACAACAACCTCGGATACCAGTGGACTGTGACATTCGCCAATACGAACGTGAACCCTGGAAACCAGCCCCTACTTCAGCTGGAGATCGGTAATGTGGTGGGTAGTACGGACGTTACTGCTAGAGTGTTTGAGCTTACGTCGGGTATTGCGGTGCCTGCTTTAACGACATTCCCGGGGAAGTCGGAGGTGCAAGTTCTTGTGACGTATCACCTCTCAGAGACGGTGGGCGGGTACTTCCGCTTGGGCTACAAGGGCTCCGCCTGGACGAATTATTTACCAGCGACTATTAGCGCCACCAATTTGAAGCTCGCGCTGGAATCCCTCCCCACTATCGGCGTTGTGAACGTGAATCTGGAGTCCATGGCGGCAGCTGGACAGGCTTTCAGGTTCGGGCAGGTGTGGACAATCACCTTCATCTCGAATGTGGGCAACTTGCCCCCACTCACCATTGAGCCGTCGAACCTTACCCCAGTAGATGCGTTTATTGGAGTCAAAGACGGTGACAACGCGGTGGACGGGAACGGAGTGCTGTGTCTGCCTGGCAGTGACGTGATTGCGTGTCCAGGCTCGTTTCCTATTGGTGTTGTGGCGTTGAGACAGCTAACGGCTCCTCAGAAGACCGTGGTCGAGTTAGCTGTACAAGGCGAAGCAGCAGTGGACTACGCGTTCTACGAGACGCTGGATGCAGCTACTCTGACTTACACCATTACGGGGTTGATACCAGGACAGACGTACTTCGTCGCTGTTACGGCTAAAAACGCGCTTGGATTGGGGACCCGATCGCAAACTGCGCCGACGAGTGTGACCCCACCGCTTCAGGTACCCGGCCCACCCACTAGTGTTTCCGTGGACGTAAACCCTGGCGTGGCTACCCAGCTTCTAGCGACGTGGGCAGCCCCAACGAGTGACGGTGGGAGTCCGGTACGGATGTATCGCGTAGAATATGACCCCTCTCCTTTGTTCACGAACCGAGGGCAGCAAGATGCGTGGTGTCCGGTGGCTCCAACGTATGCAGTTTGGCGAGTGCAAACTGTACGAACGAGTGACCCGGCAACAACCAAGAAAATCTCCAGCGGCTACTTCCGTCTGCAGCTCACGCGGTTTGGCGCCATAGATCTGTCGGACCCCATTCCGTGGGACGCAGTGGCCACGACCAAAGAGGAGGTCGGATCGACCGCCGTCTCGAGCTCGAAAGTCTTCTGTACTGTGGCCAGCCCGACATGCAACAGCAACGGAATTTACCCGTTCGGAAGACTGGAGAAGTCCGGCTCAATGCAGTCTAAGCTCAACTACTTCTCACGCATCACGAACGGGGTCGACGTCCAGCGCAGTCCCGTCGCAGCGGCGGATGGAGGCTACACCTGGTCGATCACGTTCTTGGATACGGGCGACAGCTTCGCTCTGGCGGCGAAAGATATCAAGCTCAACTGCGACGACCCGACAACGTGTGCTACAGCCACGTACAACGTGATAACGACCAAGGTTCGAGCTGGCGTGCTGCCTCCGACTTGCACTGGCAGTCGCATTGTTCCAGCTACCGGCGCGCTGATCAAAGGACAGATCTACAATCTGCGCGTGTCAGCCTACAACGAAGTTGGCTTTGGAAAACCCGGCGTGGCTCCAAACCCGCAGAAGCCCATGGTAGTACCGGGTCCTCCGACTGCTGTCACGCTATCGGTGTACTCGGTATCGGAGCTGGTGGTGCTGTTCAGTCCCCCCGACGACAATGGAGGCGATACAGTCGCAGCCTACGAGGTCCAGTGGGCCCTTGACAGTGTGTTCACGACGCCGAGCTCCGTGGTCGTGACAATCATCAGCGGCATGATCGCGCCCTACCGTCGGGTGATCTCCTCGCTCACGAAGGGAACGCCCTACTTTATCCGCGTCCGCGCTAAAAACTCGCAGGGATTCGGTGTGTTCCAGCTGTCTTCACCTACAAAGATGCAGCCGTACACGACGCCCAGCGCGCCGACTCAAGTGGCGTTGGGGATCACCAGCGCGACGATGCTCACGGTCCGTTGGGCACCACCAAGCGACGACGGAGGCGACACCATCTCCTCCTACGTGGTGCAATGGGACGTGGCGGCTGGCTTCGATTCTCTAGCGCTGACAACTGGCACAACTGTGACTGTGAGCGACCCAACGCAGCGGTCGTACACCATCACGGGACTCACCCCCGGAACGCTGTACTACGTGCGTGTATTTGCTAAGAACCGCGGCGGACAGGGCACACCGCAGACGTCCACGCCCGCATCGTTTGTCCCAGCGGTGACCAACCCAGGCAAGCCGAACACTCTGACGATGGTGCCTACGACCGTAGTGGGCCAGCTACGTGTGACTTGGCAGGCGCCGGTGATTCCAGCTCATGGGTATCCGTGTGCTGGAACGCTGCAGGCCCCTGGGAGCTGCCCGATTGTCGGAAGTATGAACATGGTTTTCGGTGGAGTTGACGTCAAGAATTACGTGATCCAGTACTCGGAAAAAAGCGACTTCTCGACTCCAATTGAGGTGGCGACGCCGGGATCAGTTGTGACGATGCTGCTCACGGGGCTAGTGTCGGGGAAGACGTACTACGTGCAAGTGCTGGCGGAAAACGCGCAAGGAATGAGGAGCTCCTTCTGCAAGCGAGTTAATACGCAAAGTCTTCTCTGTCCAGACCAACAGGTGCTGCTTGATAGTACTGTCGTTACGGGCGACTTTGTCTACGCCCAGCCTCTCTAGGGATATCATAGTTAAACTAATTTTCTAGTGCGGCGCAGCAAACGAAAGACGACACTTGCCGTCTTCCAGTACTAAATGGTTCGGGCTTAAGTACAGAAGATCTTCAAAGGCCTATTAACACGGAAACGCCTTCATTTCAGCGTTTTTTTTCAGTCAAAGCACGATTTTGTCCTTCTCCTTTGGTGCTGACCAGCGCTGCAGCCTGAGGAGAATCACGTGCAACCATCAGAACACATTTTAGAGTGTTGTGAAGTAAACGGTGTCGATTAGCTGGGAGTCTCTGGTTTGTTCTCGCTACACCTACCGGTCTACGTGGCACTACGCCGGTTGTCGGTAGTCGGTGGGGACCTTGCAGGCTCAGGTGCACTAGCGCTGGGGGCCCACGACCTTCATGTCGGTCCAAACAACGCCCAACTGGTCGATCTCCGCGCCCGAGCGCCCAAAGAAACCTCCCAGTTCACCGGCGAGCGTCCTGTTCATACTGCGAGATTCGCGTTTTGCGCACATGCGAGCCCCAGTGCACCTCCATGCACTTGAAGTACTCGCCAGGCTTCAGGGAGAGTGATTGCAGGTTACCGCCATCGCCACCGTTCGGATCAGTTGGCTCCGCGTCCGCAACAGTGCCGCTAGTCAATAGCGCCACTGCCGCCAAGACCTGGGCGAGGAAGAACTTCATCGTTGTCGCTTGAGCTTGTTGGTGGGAGAACGGAAATTTGAGAATGAGCTGAAGCTCCCCGCTCTCGTCGCAGTGCTTTCAGAGGGCGCCATGCAGGGTTTATTAGGTTGATATCATACCATTCAGCTTCGATTCGCGGATGACTCCGAGCTACATGATAAAAGATTGGATGGTTCGATTTGAATGATTATTACAGTCATGACATAATATCATTGATATTACAAAATATATAACGTACACACGTAGTGCTATGTTCTACACTGCGCGGCAAAAGGTTTGGGACGGCGACACTTTGTACAATATCTCAGCTTCTAGATGGAGTTGTAGGATGTGACATGGATATGTTTCTCCAATCAGATTGCTTTACACGCGACATATGACGCGCGCTCGGATTTCCCATTGGGTAGGGTGGCTCCCATACAAATATGTCGAATTGGCACCGCGACAAAACTTTGGGACAAAGATTTATCTTGATTAAAGTATAGGTGCCTGTGAGGTCCACCGCGGCCAACTATTTGCAGGTTTGGGCACAGGAAGTAGGATGAATCGCACAATATGGGCGTTGAAGCAACACTTCAGGATCCGCCATGGTAAATAGGACTACTCAGGTGAAGTATAACATAGCAGACAGAAAGCTGAGCTGCCCCGAGTATTTTCTGGACCCTCACGATGCAATACAGACATGGTATTACCGTTAATACATATTTTGATACAAATCATATTAGTTTAGTATTTTGAAGGGCTCCTCAAGGCTACTCGAGCTCAGTAGGAGAGGAAGGAGGCACTCCAAGTTGCTAAACCATTAGTACACGTTGTATTGACTCGGTTTGGGTGGCAAGGGTGCACGCCCTCACGCTCACCGCCCATTTAAGAGCAACTAGCGACCTTGTTTTACTTGATCCTGATAGTTAACGTGTCCTCACCATCACAGGCACCTATACTTTAATCAAGATAAATCTTTGTCCCAAAGTTTTGTCGCGGTGCCAATTCGACATATTTGTATGGGAGCCACCCTACCCAATGGGAAATCCGAGCGCGCGTCATATGTCGCGTGTAAAGCAATCTGATTGGAGAAACATATCCATGTCACATCCTACAACTCCTTCTAGAAGCTGAGATATTGTACAAAGTGTCGCTGTCCCAAACTTTTTGTCGCGCAGTGTACGTGCTTGCGTATCGACATTGCTACACTTAGCACCATTACCGTAATAGAGTACATTGTGGCAATTTCTTAAACGTAGGTAGATTATAGAGATAACTTAAAAGAAGCTTCGACCATCAGCACAAATCGAACCCACGCCTGTAGTTTATTAGTCCGTGTGCCAAGCACGCGAGTGAAACCCCAAGATGCCAGCATGGCCGCCGTAGCGATGTTTTAGGAAAGACCGCACGGAGCACGGAGTAGGGTGATAGCAAAATTCGCCTTTTCGAATGTTGCTAGTCACCTTACTAGTCTAGTCCCCAATGGGGACTCCCCATGATCTACAAATTGCTTTACATGCAATGCAATCGCGTATCGTTACACACTGGTACACCATTTCAAGGCCAAATTGAGAGAAGTCAAAATCAAAACAAAAACGACCAAAATCAAAACAAGAGAGATCAAGAAAAAGGGCACTGTCCCGGCCAAAATGTTCTGGAGGGAATTTTCTGATCAACATAGCGTGGGCAAGTCAGTTGCTCTGTACGATATATTCGGTCTTGAAGGTGATTAGATGATATGCATGTTCGGGATTGGAGGTTTTCTCAATTTGCTTTTGGCGGTTCTCAATTTGAAGCACGACTTCTCTCAATTTGGCCTTGAAATGGTGTAATAGACTAAACTATTTACTACAGGCTGGAGCGTAGAAAGGAACGTGCCCCTCATCTTTGACGAAAATGAAGCTCGCTGCGTCGGTCTGCAAATCTCGGCTTTCTTCGTCAACGTCTGGTACCCGTAGGTTCTGATCTACTTGAATGATTTATTAATAATCCTTCCATTGCTACGTTTTGATACTATACTGCACTGAACTATGAATGCTGCACCATGATATACTGTAATATTAAGATTTCCTGCCATCGTCGCATTCCGCTCGGAGCCGAAGTGCTTCAGAGGGTGCCTGATATACTTTTCCGGAGCCTGGAGTCTGGGTTACCGTACATCCAGCTGCTCAGCTAGACGGTACGAGCGCTTGTTCAAACGAGAGCTATGCAAAGGCTGGGATAGCTAAAGAACTTAGTGTGACCATCTTCACCGCGGCCGCGCCGTCACTATCGCTATCGCCATAGCAACAATTCAACGAGAAACAAAGTCGCGCGCGTTGAACGAAGAAGCTCTGAGATCTACGACTTACCTGTTACTACCTACAGTATTTGTGGCATGTAAATTTGCGTTTCCATTACAGCGCATCTGCATCTGCTACATTGACTTAGAGCCTATCAGAATTTGTATTGATTTATGAGCTTTTTGGCCGTCGACTTCTGCAGACGCAAACTTTTCTTTCTTTATTCTTTTAGTAGCCACCTCAGCAACGTAGTACAGTAAAGTGCCTCGATAAGGAACGGGCTACATTTTATACTCTGCAGGAAGGCATCATCCCCCTTTTGTGCCCACTGTCTGTTTGATGTACTGTTTTAGGGAGCTAACGCCACACATCTTCCACCCATCCTCTCGCTTCTGAAAATTTCCGCCAATCCGAGCTCAGGAACCGAGCCTCGTGGCTAACTCAAATGAATCCTCCGCTACATCTTTTAGCTTGACGCTTGCCCGTTAACTACAGTATTTGGTTAGTCATGATGGCAGCCTGGTCAATTCGGAGCCCACACAGGCATGCGAAAGAACATTGACTCGATGTCACATGATCTAGTGGTTTCCTCCTGTGTGCGTAGCAAGATATGACGCGCTTTCGCCGTGCACGCTCCAACCCATCACGTGCCGGTAAACCAGTACATAGGGGATTTGATGTGACGAGACAAACCTTCAATCATGAATATACCTTCTTCTTTCTATTCATATCAGACGTTCTTTATCGAGACACTTTACTGTATTGTGGAAACCGATTAGATTGCCCGAGCGGATTAGCTGATAAAGCAGCGTTCATGAGAGATTTGACTGGTACTAAATCGGGGATCCTTATGATTCCATATGGCATTGATAAGGGTATAAATCGGTGTAAGGCTAATAAAATGGGGGTTGCCTCATTACCCGCCAGAAATACGACGGGCGACCACTTACCGCCACGAGCTGAGTGATTCGCGTACCGGTACCTACTAACGAGAATTAGCATCGCGTGCATTAAATACGCTTCTGTGAGCTTCGATGTGTACTGCTATCTATTTATCAAGTTCTGAAGTCATGTATTTGCGCTGTCATTTCTCGTCAGCATTAGCGTTTGTCGGTTTTACGTTAAATCGGCCACCGAATGCCGTGTGGGTGTCGAACATTCGGGCTGATTAGTTTGCAAATCAGCCGTTTCGGGTTTTGTGAGCCGTGGAGCAGCTAAATCAGCTTGCCCCATGGCGTTGTAGGCACAACTGACCGCTCTGTCAAATCAGAGTACAAATCTTAGTCTGTCGATCTAATTAGGAGGTCGGATTTAACAAATCAGACCCGATTAAGCTTAATCATCTGCTTAATCAACCGATTTATATCCCAATTAGACAATCTAGTCGGTTTCCACAATACTAGATGCACTTGAGTGCGAGGGGGTTAAAGAGGTGACGGATCGTTCGGGGCGTACTTGGTGCGTGTTTTCGGCTGGAGGTGCACCACTGAAAACGCGCGTTGTACTTCCTCACCTGTCAAGTAATATTAATACTTCTCTGTCCCACCAATTTATAGGTAGTTTGGTTTTTTGTGTACCACTTAAATATGTTAGAATGATTTAATTGGATATAATTATTTGGGGTAAGGCTAGCATCAGGCCACCGTAAAACGGTTGGTGTGTGCGCTTAATCTACGTTTTGAGCCCAACAGCAGAACCTGCACTCAAGATGCCAAGGACAGTCGGCGCGAAGGACATCTCGCCGAAAGTACGCGTTGCGGTGGTGGTCTATCTTACCACCTTAAGTAAGGAATGCCGCCTCCGCTACGGGACCATCGTGCGGGCCAAGAGGCTGTTCAAGCTCAGCCACGCTGCCATCGAGACCATCTGGGGTCTTCGGGGCGATCCAGCTGCGCTGGTGCAGCCTCGGCGGCCGTACCCACCCAAGCCGACGCGTATCAGCCCCAAAGAGGTGGGCGAGCGTGTTGCGGCCGTGCCGCTCTGCCAGCGGCAGACTCTGCGCCTTCTCGAGGCGGCTTCCGGCATCCCAAGATCAGGCACCTCAAGTCCAAGGTCCTGCGGCGCTTCATATCAAGGGTCAGCCGACGCTTACGGACGCACACAAGCTTCAGCGGCTGATGTGGGCTCTTGCCCAAGTGCAGCGTCCAATCGGTAGGAATTTGCGTTATTTTTATTAATGTTATTTATTGAAATAAATGTTTGAAATATTTATCGACTAATATTCTCCAAAGGAGGACTTTTGTACCGTTTTGATGCTATGTATGATGTAGTTCATATAGATGAGAACTGGTTCAATATGTACAAGGCGTCTTCTCGATACTACTTGGCTGCTGATGAAGTATTACCTTACCGTTCGTGTTCAAACAAACGCTACATCAGTAAGGTGATGTTTCTCGCAGCCGTAGCAAGACCGAGGTATGATTTTTCACGGAAAACATACTTTGACGGAAAAATTGGGATCTGGCCCATTGTTGAGCGCACCAAGGCAAAAAAAACTTCTAAAAATCGAGTTGCCGGCACGCCGATTACCAAGAATATCAGCATGTCAAGAAGTGTACGTGGAGATGCTCAAGGAAAAAGTTTTTCCTGCTATTCGTGCAAAATGGCCGGGTAAGTTTTTTTATTTCGAAAATACTTTTGATTTATGTATCTTAACAAACTTTTTTATTTACGTGTACAGGTCGTAAGACTTCTGTTATTTGTGTCCAACAGAATAACGCTGGTCCGCATGTGGAGGAAGATCATGGTGAGGTCCTCGCCGCTGGTAAGGAAGGTGGCTGGAATATCCAAATGTTGTGCCAGCCACCTCACTCTCCAGAATGTAATATTCTTGATTTAGGGATTTTTAACTCTATTCAAGCAATTCAGTATCGGCAACCGACAAACCAGATCGACGGGCTCATCGACGCAGTAGGTAGCGCTTTTAACAGTGTTAAATATTAATATATTGAGAAATGCTTCCTCACATTGCAAAAAGTGTTGGAATGTATTATCACTGACGAGGGAGGCAATGATTTCAAGCTCCCTCGAGTTCGTAAGACTGTCGGTCCGACTGGTCTCGGTCCAACGTCACTTGCAACGACAGCGACAACTATAGAAAATGGCTACAAGGCACTGACGTCTCAGATTCTTAATCAATAGAACCACTTTTTAAAACTGAGCATTTATTATTTAATTGTGTATCTAAAACCTTGAAGATCGGTGATTGGATAAAATTATCATGTGATTTGGCCGAAATCAGCATAACAGGCAATAAAACCTCACATACTTGAGTGCCTAATTCGGAGTGTTCCGCATGTTTCTGGTGCGTGTGCTATTGTGTAGAGAGTCGATAAGTTGGAGCAATCGTGTGGTAACTTTTTGTTGTAATATCGCTAATTTTCCACAGAATCACGAAATAAAACCTTATTTCTCTTTAATGTGTGCTTGCATTTGTGTTGTTAGTTACTTGCTGAGAGCCGTTATTAGATTGCAAAAAATACTGTAAACAGCGCTCTACTACGGATTTTACAACGCGGGTACGCTGGGCTTTGGCTTGTTTGTGTAGGCGAACTTATGATAGAAAAACTCAACTACTTATAAATTGGTGAGACAGAGAAGTACATGTAGTATAATTTGCATCACTTACGGCCTCGCGGCACCGCTGATCACTGATGTGTGGACTGGTACGCGGTAAGCCGTCGCTTTCGAGTTGTCTTCCATCCATCTCGAGCTTGTCTCGGATTTGAGATGGAGAGTATAGACAATCCGTTAACTTCAGTTATCGGGGCCAGTTTTACCGGCTTCAGTTACCGAGGTGCCGCCTAATTAATCTGTGTTGAGCTGGCCACAGCACTCCCTCCGGGGTTACTGCTATCCCAGAATAATGCATCGTATCGTAACACGGATGCCTACATCCAGAGCTGGCTTCGCTATCGTTGAGAGTTGTACGAAGTGGCAGCGAAGCTAAGCGCATGCATGCATAGGCATATGTATATACTTACATGTATAGTTGAGACACTACTAGGATGCAAGGTAAGCCGAGTTTGTACTGTATGTCCTGCTCACACCTACGATAAGATTTCTAACCGCCCAGTCTGCGGCTGAGGGTGGAAGTCCACGCGTGATCTGCACGAGGATCCCGTCGTTGACCGTCAACTCGTCAACTTGCCGACCCCCAGCTGGGTAGGTGTGCCTTCGAGGTCTTGGAGAAGATCTGATAAGTAATGGGAAACAAACATAAGGGCGGCGGTGACGGTCGGTTCGTGGATCAGCGGACTCACTGGGCTACCGTGGAGCCCTTGTAAAACACTCAGCTGTTTCGCCGTACATGTTCTCATTGCTACAGTCTATAGTTTACCCTACGGGTGCCGCTGTAGCATCTGGTTAT
The DNA here is from genome assembly GCF_000149755.1 of Phytophthora sojae. Lineage (NCBI taxonomy): Eukaryota > Oomycota > Peronosporomycetes > Peronosporales > Peronosporaceae > Phytophthora > Phytophthora sojae. The sequence goes on from NW_009258117.1 coordinate 6,176,045, forward strand.
TGGGGACGAAGTCCCCCCTTACATTGATGTACTCACTTTTCCTTAGCTTTTTCAAGGGTCCATGCCTGCATTTACATACCTGATATGTGCTGCCGCATGCTGTTCAGATGAGTTACGTGCTGCGTCCCAGTATGCTGACCGGCGACGCCAGATAGCTTGTAAGGTAACTACGATACCCAGGGACCAAGCCGTAGCAAGAATAGGTTGGACACATTGCTGAATTTTGTCTTTTTCCTCTCGTGGTGTGGCGCTGAATACTCGATCAAAAATGGGCCACAAGCCTCTCGGGACAGCAGGGAGCTTTAGGCCAAATACATTTCTCGGGCGAAAGTCCGCATCTGTAAACCCCAATCGCTCCCAATTCTGATAGAAGACTAGCCACAGCGATCTTGCTCCAGGACACGTCCAAAACATGTGACCGACCCCCAAGTCTGAAGTAGCACACTCCTCCATAGGGCACCCGGGGCACCGATTGGCGGGGTCGTACCTGGAGAAAGCTCTTTGTTTGATCCGGAAAAGAAGGTGGCCCCCCCAAGGAGATACCCCCACAATTTTTCTAATGTCAGCCCACGAGTGCACGTCCAATTTCCTCAGAGTCTGAGACCCATGCCGCTTGTCGGTTGGAAGTCTCGCGTCCCCCACGTCTGCGAGGCGCAGTCCGAGCCGCATCTTTATAGTGGCGGCGTCTCATCATCTTGCGGGCACGTCCAGCCCGCACACAGACAAGTCGGCTCAGTTTCGGATGGAGGTGAACTGCAGAGATCTTCACCTCGTGTCCGGCGTAAGCGGCAAGTGCCTGTACCAACTCGTGCTCTGAGTTTACAAAGCAGGACGAAGTAGGACCCACCGTTGACGTCCGGATAGCCACCTCAATCTGGCCATCATGGTCGACCACTTGCGCAGAGATAGGGTGATCAGCCGGTGTTGCAGTAATTTTGAGATCCATACTCCCTTTTTTCAGCATGTCGGGGGAAAATGAAAGTAGTAAAACCAGTAATAAACGGATATTGGCGCGCATGTCGTCACAGCAGTTGTGGAGAATGCCAACTCCGGTGCACAATACATCCCAGCGCAGAATATCCCTAAGTAACCTTGCTCTGCAAGCCGATACCGAAGGCAGCCAGTCGGTCCCACCAATTCCGAGCTCACGCTGTAGCCGTGCTAGATAGCGGAGATCGGTGCATTCCACCCACTCCATTCAAAAATCCCCTAATATGGCTCGTAGATATTGACGTAGCGGTGCCATTCCGTCGTAAATGTCTCGACAATTAATTGTAGCGGCCTGGTCTACCCACTGCAGTTGTGGAGGGATAGCTTGGTCAACCAGACCGATTACGTGTTCCAGTAATTGTGAATGTTCAGGTGCAAATTCAGAAGCCCCGACCCTAGATATCATCACAACACCAGTTTTCCACAATGTCTGTTCAGGGCCGAATGCCCCAAACGCGACCTGCGCGTAACCTGGTGTAATATAGACTGGCGGGAATACATCAGTTTGATCATAGCCATATAGGATATCGCCGACAAGTCTGCGGACCTTTGAGGTGTGTGTCGCCCAATCCATTACAGTCACCACGGCCATTGCTATAAGTTCAGCCTTGATATCTGGAATACCCAGTCCGCCTTCCGAGCGGTGGAAAAGCGAGATTTCAGGAGCTAACCATGCTCGTTTACCGCTAACATCTTCCTGAAAGTGACCACGCCAAACGAAGTTATGAATGCATTTGGACGCCCGCTGAACAATGCTCGTGGTTGGCCACGAGTGGCGTCCAATATACAAAAACGCCGAAATAATGATCGCCATGGCAACCAAAGCTCGTTGTTCGATTGTCAAAGTACGATGGCAGGCCGGGATCGCACGCGTGCCTCCGCTAACTCCCACGTTTTCTCTGTAGATCGTAGCCCACCCACTTGTAAGCCAAGATATCTTGCAGTGCCAGAGGAATCGTGGTAGCGGAAGCCTTGTGGCAATGGCGTCAAGGGTTCTGAGAAAGTGTCATTGAGCACGATAGCAATCGTTGTAGCCGCGTTTATCAGCAAACCCGACGCGGCACCAAATTCCGACGTAATACGGATTAATGCTGGCATATAATCGGCACTTCTAAGGTAAGATGCCGTGTCGTCAGCAAAACCGCCTACCCGCAGCTCATGAGCGTCGGTGGCGGACCGCAACCGAACCCCGACCACATCGGTGGCCTTGTTGAGATTTTGCGCGAACTTGTTCGCGCCCAGATTCGTAACCGCAGCAGTTTGAATACCAGTCGTAGAAAGCAATACACGGTCGCCCACGGCGAACGTCTCCAGATGTCGTCGCCCTCGTTGATCGGCATATTCCTTTTGCCGGTCCACCGCCGCTGCGATGGTGTCGCGGACAACCGAATCACGATTCTGCAGGAAGTCGCGGACAGCCGCAGTGTCTTGGGGCTGCGGCGCTGGGAGCGGATCGAAGTTGGCAAGAACCGGCGCGGCAGGTGTCGCCGCGTCTTGCACGTCGTGGTACTCGATGGCCTGACGCGGCATCGGGTCGATCAGTGTGCGCGAATTCCAAGCAGCGATGTCCGAAAGTGCCGCCCTCCTAGCGGCACGTGTGTGCGAAGCTCGTTCGGGGTTGGCGCGTGGTCTCTCGTGTGCCGCCCACGTGGCGACACGTGTGCGCACTCCGACTGCTGGAGCGTTAGAGCCTCGACGAGTGGTGACGCCATGTAACCGCGCGGAGACAGCGTCGGGTACGGGGTCACGACGCTCAGCATGGCCTGGGTCGGGGTCTCCAGCAACGTCTTCATCCGGAACGAGTGACGCGGGATCGCCCGCGTCTTCAGCAGCGCGACCAGCCGGAGTCTCAGAGCGCTCCACACCAAGGAGCGCTGGAACGCGAGGATGGCGACCGAAGTTGACGAAGAACGGGGACAGCCCGGTCGATGCGTGGACATCGTTGTTGAGGGCGAATTCGACCAGGGGCAGGAAGGTGCTCCACGACTTGAACAACTTAGCGAAGCTGCGTAGTATGTCTTCAACAGCACGGTTGGCGCGCTCAGTTTGGCCGTCTGTCTCCGGATGCGACGCGATGGACATGCACAACCGCGTCCCTAGCAACTGGAAAAGCTCTCGCCAGAAAGCAGACGTAAAGCGAGGGTCGCGATCCGATACGATGGAGGACGGAAGCCCGTGGTGGCGGTACACCACGTCCACGAAGATCGCGGCGGTTTGCTTCGCCGTGATGCTGGCAGCAACAGGAGCAAGATGGAGCATCTTGCTGAACCGATCAACGAAGACAAGCACGCCAGTGCGCCCTTGAGTGTCTTGGGGCAGCCCGAAGACGAAGTCCATGCTGACAGACGTCCATGCGTCTGTGGCGACTGAGAGAGGTCGAAGCGGAGCCTGCTTGGACGGATTCGGCGTCACGCGTTGGCACGCTTCGCAGGAGCGTACCCATTTCCGGACCCACTTGTACATATGCGGCCAGTAGAAGTCTCTGGACAGCGACGCGAACGTTTTCTCGCGTCCAAGGTGGCCGCCGCTCGGCGTGTCATGGAACTCGTGGATCAGCCGAGCTCGGAGATCGTCGTCCAGAGGAACGACGATGCGCGGGGGATCTTCACGGTCGACGCGGGAGCGGCTGCCTGGAGACAGCTTGCGCTTCGCCACGGCACCAGGGTCTCGCAGGAACTGGATCAGCTCCAAGCAGGACGCGTCCTCCTTGTACGCGTCCACGATCAAGTCACGGAGCGGACTGGTCGCTGCAACCTCAACAGCAGCGACGTCTTCGGCAGTGCATACGGCGCATTCGTCGTCGTCCTCGTCGCCAACTGCGTGGCGACCTGACTGCACGTAGTGAGGCCGACGCGATAACGCGTCGGCAAGGATGTTGGTCTTGCCCGGCTTGTAGTGCACGACAAAGTTGTACTCGGAGAACAGGGACAACCAGCGCGCCATGCGCTGGGACAAGTGGGGGCTCTTCGTCGCTGTCCTCAACGACGCGTGATCGGTGTAGATCGCGAAGGTCTGCTCGCCGAGGAGATACACGCGGAACTTGATGAGGACGTAGCGCATGACCAGCAGCTCCTTATCATGGACCGGATAATTCCGTTCCGTCGGCTTCAGCTGACGCGACTGGTAGCTGATGACCCGCTCGCGTCCTTCGTCATCGAACTGCATCAAGGCGCATCCGATCGCGAAGTCGCTCGCGTCGCACACGACATGAAAGGACTTCGAGTGGTCTGGAAGCACGAGCACAGGCGCGGTGGACAAGCTCGACTTCACCGCGTCGAAGGCAGCTTGGTGCTCGGGACGCCACGACCACGTGGCGTCTGCCTTGAGGAGTTGAGATAGCGGGCGAATCGTCGAAGCGAAGTTCTTCGAGTAATCGTGAAAGATACGTGGCGAGCCCCAGCCACTGCCGGAGCTGCTTCTGGTCCTGCGGCGTCGGCCATGCGCAGATTGCCTCGATCTTCTCGGGGTCGGCGCGGACACCGTCCTTGCTGACGTAGCTCCCGAGCACAGGGATCTCGGGAGCGCAGAAGATGCACTTCTTCAAGTTGGCGTATAGCTTGTTCTCCTTCATCACCTCGAACACCTTGCGCAGGTGTTGTAGGTGGACCTCAACGTCCGTCATGCCGTCCTCGGCACGACTGTGCATGAAGATGTCGTCGAAGTAGCTGGGCGCGAAGTCTCGGTACGGCCGAAGCAAGTTGGACACCATCCGGTTGAAGGTGGCGGGGGCGTTCTTGAGTCCCTGCGGCATCACGAGCCATTCCCACAACATCCCGCTGGGCGTGCTGATCGCTGTCAGCGGCACATCGTCTTCGCGCATCAAGATCTGATAGAAGCCATCCATCAGATCAATGGCACTGTACTTCGTGCTGCCAGACATGGTGTCCAGCACCATGTCCTTCCTCTGGATCGGCGTTTGCGCCGGTATGGTGGCCTCGTTGAGCTTGTTGAAGGCGTGGACGATTCTCCAGCCGCCGGTTGCTTTCTTCACGCAGAACATCGGACTGGAGTGCGGCGAGAGACTCTCGCGAACGTGGCCGGCTTGCCGACGACTCTCGAAGAAGGCGTCAATGGCTTCGACTTGGTCGCGAGGAAGCGGCCACTACCGCGTCACGCAGTACTTCGCACCGGGCACGAGGTCAATCTCGTGCCGAACACCGCGGTCGGGTGGAAGATCGCCTGGGACCTTGTCCGGGAAAATCTCCATGAACTCGCGCACGAACGGAGCGACTGGGTTACCGGCCTCTTCGAGCGCCGGCAACGACTGAGCTGCGTAGCGGGCTTGACGGGCGTTCTTCGGCTCGGCTCCTTTTGGGCGCGTCCTGGCGTCGGAAGCTGGGTCCGACGCACTGGTTGCGACGGCCGCAACTGACTCGGCGTCTTCGGCGACGATCATGCACACCTGCTCGATCTCGCCCTTCTTCAGGTCACGGAGGAAGTGTTTCCACGAGAGCCCAGGCAGCCGAGTGATGTCGGCGGCGTCGCACGGTGGACGTGCGACTTCGACGTCGCGTACACGCGGAGGCGCCTCCGCGTCGTCCCCCACCAGGACTGAGATCACTTCACCCTCAGCCTCAACTGAGTCCGCCGAAGGCGTACGAGGACGGCGCGGGTTGCGACGTCCGCGACGTCGAACCGGACGTGGAGTGTTGTCCGAAGCTGCCGATGAGAGCCCATGCTCGATCACGGCTGCTGAACTGGGGCGCCGGGACACAACGTCGGCGCCTGGACGCGGGTCATTGGACACGACCGCGTCGACTTCATCAGGGAGCTCCCGCTCGACCACACGCGGGAACCCATGCTCGACCGCGTGTGGGAGGCCACGCTCAACCACATCTTCTCGCCTTCAACGTTGGAGAGCCCCTGCGCGTCCTGACGTGGCTCGACCACGTCATTGTCTGCTTCCGAAAACCGCTGCTCATCGGGACGTGGAAACCCATGCTCGACCACATCAGACACGTCCGGAGGCTCCTGCTCAGGACCGGCGCAGGTTGCGAGTTCGCACACCGCACACGAAGGGCCATCGCTCGCTTCGTGCGCAGCATGAGTCATGGAGTCGGGGTCCATGACGGCATCATGCGGCCACTGGTTAGGCGTTCCGCACAGGAACGCCAATACTGCATTCACATCAATGTCTCGGGGTGGACTGTGCCAGTCAGCCAGTTGATCTCAGGCTGGTAGCGAGCGAGCCACGGGATGACGAAGACACAGTCAAACGAGCCGCTCAGTTCGATCACCAAGAACTCCTCGGAACTGCGGAACCCGTCGAACTCGTACGCGAAGGTCGCCGAGCGCCGCGGCGTCCGCCGCGGCTTCCCATCAGCGTACTTTACGATCATGTCGCCAGGCTCGTCGCGAATGTTCAGTCCGCCGGTAACACCGACAAGCTCACGGCGCGAACGAAGTTGTTCGTCGCGCCCGAGTCCAGCAGCGCGCGAAGAGGGCGCGTCGCGCCGTCAACGTGGATGCTAAGCACAATCAGCCTCGTGTCACTGCCGGAGGTGGTGGCAAAAAGTTGTGCATGAAGCACGGGAGGGCTAGGAGGAGGTCGTGCGCACTGGATGTACTCGGGCATGGACATGCGTCCTTGCTTCAACGCCAAGAAGGCGGAGCGCTGAACGCATTCATCTTGGGGCGGCTCGAACGCGAGCCGCAAGTCCGCCTTCATCGATGCCATGGTCGGGAAGCAGGAAGCGTCGGCCACGAGCTTGCCGCGCGCCCACTCCTTCGCCTTCCCCGCCAGCTTGGACAGGAGAAAGCGCGTGCGCGCGAACTCAGTAGACAGCTGCCAAGCTTCGATCGCGATGTCCACCTCGCAGAACCAGCGGTTCAGGTGAAGGCGGCCCTCGCCTTCACCTCTGTACGTGGAGACATCGAGCTTCACAATGTCGGACTTGTTCTTGGTCTGCGTAGGAGTCGTCACTCGCTGACGGAGGTACGCGCCATGAATTCCTGGGCGGCCAGGCGTTGTTGTTCCTCGGTTCCCGCTGTCAGCAGTGTCTTGATCACAGCGTCGCCAGACACCGCTGTGAGGCGGTGTAGCGCCTCCCAGCCGACAGGTGAGGAACGCTGGCGTGCTCCGGTGAAGTGGCAGTCGTCCAGGACGCGTCAGGCATCGACGTGTCGTTCATGTTCATCACGATCTTGGGCGTTGGACGGATTAGCTAAGTGCTACCAGGTGTAACGGGCTAACTGCAGCCCGTTACGTGCTTACACAAGCAGAGGAAGTAGTAGGCAAATTGAACTCTGATTGATTGATTGACACGGCGTAACCGCCGTGTCCACTTAAACCTATCCTGAGTGTTGATTAGCCATCGTGTGAGCACGAAGGCGACTGTGTGACGAGAGCCCGTCACCCTCGCGGTACCAATCATTTCCTAGCCTATCCGGTCCGCAAGCCTTCTCTGCTGCGCACTCCTTGATCGTTGCGGCGACAGCTTCTCAGTGATGAATGAATTATCAGCTAAGACCTCAGTATCTGCATCACCTGCTTTCTGTTCCATCCACGCTGCAACCCCCATAATATCATTTAACTCAGGGGAAGTACCATGGAAGACGGGTTCCCATGCATCGGCAAACGTTTCGGCCTTGTCATGAACATCTCGGGTAGGGCACCCCTCCGCTGCCTTCAGAGTCGGAACTATATTGTCTGCAAACTTGTATGAAACGCCTGAAGAGCTGCTTTGTGGTTTTACCTGTAAGCCAGGTATGCTCCCGAAACAACCGCAACTGGTGATACCTCGCACGTTCACGTCGGCATTCAGCGATAGCAGCTGTAACACGCTGCAGCACCATGTGAGAGGCACCCCCTGCACCTGCCTTAGCTTCAAACCGTGCCCGCGCCAAAGCTCGGACTTTTTGCTTCTGGAGTCGGCGTAGCTTCTGCCGATAGGTGTTTGCCAACCGATGCTTAGCACTGTTCCGTGCTCTTAGTATCTCAATCACTAAATCCGCTTTAAACGTATCCCACATCGTCGCAGCGATATCCGCAGTCGGAGCTTCAGCATCCAGTTGAGCGTGAAATCGCTTTATCGCTGTCTCGATACAAGTACGTACATCCTCCTCTGCATACGTCGGTGGTGAGAAAACTTTTGGTTGCTTCCACACTTTGCACGCATTATCCGGAGAGTGCAGATGTAGCAAAACGCCCTGATGATCTGCAGTGGGTATACCAGCAGGCTCAAGCACCGTTGCTTTGACCCATAAGCGGCCTCCATCGTTCACATACCATCTATCCAACCGACTAGACGCTAATCCCACTCCATCGATATGATACTGGAAGCTGTGATGGTCATTGTAAAATTAAGTAGAGCTCGAGTATCATGGAAGTCTGGCAATTGGTTACACAGAGTATCAGTCATGCCCCAGGCTTCAAGTAATTGGCGTAGCGCAGGAGAGTCATGTATATACGCCGCAGTTTGATACGACCGATCGACCCGATGGTCAAGCGTGCAGTTGAAATCTCCACCAAGAAAAACTTTTACCCCCAGGGGAAATTCAATCTGCAGCAATCGAACAAAAAAATCCTCGCGCTCTGCAGAATTTATCGGCACATAACAATTGCAGATTATCACCTCCTCACCATACAAAGTGCCACACACCGTCATGAATCTGTCACCCCAGAAATCATGCAAAGCTGGCTGCGGGTTTATAAGTTGGCTTTTCGGATGAACCAATATTGCCACTGCTGCCGATCTTCCGCTACAAGCGGACCAGAAGGATAAATTCGGCAAGTCAGCACCTGTGCGATAGCCCCATTGTCTGGCATGTAAGTTGGTCACTAACGGGATCTCGAATTCGGTGACGTGCGTCTCCTGCAACAGTACTGCATCCAGTATTCCGATCGACGTTCGCTTTCTGAATGATGCAAGCCATTCCTCCCGTGTCGTTTCGTCACTGCCTAGCCCTCGAACATTTTGCGTCAGCAAACCTGCCGTGACGTCGTTCGTATCCAACTCACAAAGCGTTGGTTGGTTAGTTGAATCATGAAGAGCGACATGCTCAGCTATTCGTTGTTGGCGGCGATGTCGCCGCCGTTGTCGACTAAATTCTCGTCGTAGCTGCAGACTGTATTGTTGCCTAGGCTGCGGCGAGAAAAAATCCTCCATCGTGGTTTGTCGATGGCCTCGAGGAGGCTCAGCAGCTATGCTGCCGTTATTGGTTATGACCGGATGGCGTATCTTCCAGGACGCCAGCAGTAGACGTCGAAAGAGTAGCCACCCGTTCAGTACTAAGAGCCAGATTGATGACCCCGCTCCAATCGCGACGGGATTCAACATCTTGACATAACTTCTTGATTTCAGAGAAGGGAGTGTACCATATAGTACGAGAGCAATCAGGAATTCTCGCTAGTGCTGTGGTTGACCAGCGTCGAACCACATAAGGAAGTACATGAGTAATGTACCAATGTCGATAAGGAACGGCGTCCGTGTACGTGTGAATAAGTGACTCATCAACGTACTGACTCAATTCGATCCACGACGGGTGCAACTTTAGCTAAAATGTTACATTTTATTGGCTCTGATGCCTAGACGCCTCGTCGCGTTCGAACCCTGATTTAGAGCGGAGGGAACAAGGTCAGCAAGCTTATATACGGGAGCATCAGAATCAGTCTCCTACAGTTTATTTTAGAAAATAAGATTTGACAGACTCTCGCTTCAAGCTCGTGCCTACCTCATTGACCTGCTCGAGTGCAGAACTAGAACCGGTAGTGAGCGGTTGCGAGAAGCGTAGCCGCAGAAAACCCGCAGGCGGCCCCAGCGACGAGCATTCCAGCGAACGGACCCGTTGCCCCAACTCGGAGTTAGTTTTCTATTGCGGGGGTCTGGAGCTCGCAATGCACTTCTTACATGGAATGGCGAGTCTTCATGCAGTTCTATGATAATAGTGTTCCTAATCGAAGATATGATGTCGAGATCGGAAGCTGCACTGATCTGCACGTGGTGGCTTCGACCCAATTAATCAACAGCTTCATTAGATCCATTGGGAGGGCGGAGACGTCGGCCTGCAGTTGAGATTCCACTGCAGGGTGTCGGCCCCCCAAGCAACTCAACGGAGCAACGCGACTGAGGTGCTCCATTACTAGTTATAGTTAAGGTTTGCTCCCGCAGGATAACCTATAGGATGGACTTTGGCAACTGACGTCATCCATTCGCTTGTTGTGTCTCAAGTATACGTGCCATCCAGGTATCTATGCATGCATGCATGCGCTTGGCGCTGTCGCTGCATATGAGCCTCAAGCTGATAGAGGAATTTCCATAAATCAGTTATTTTCACTGAGATTTGTCGAAAGGATTGTGATAATTGTTTGCTACAGCAGCAACCTCAGTGAATAGTTTCGGCTTACAAATGTCAAGTCAACACAGTAGTAATATCACACCACACCACAATACTATGTAGATCTACTTCAAAGTACTATTTAGAGTATTGATATCCTGGCGACGGGCATCAGCAGAACGTTCTCGCGCGCACGCGCACGCGTATAAACTACAACGTTAGAATGCTGCCAATACTCCGAGAATGAAGGTGTTTGTCGTTCGAATGAAGAGATCATTCTCATCCTGTCGATACGTTTGGCTAGGTACTTCCACTTCATACTGAGCTAACGCATTAAACGCGCCGTAGCGCTTCTGCTCTTACCTATCAGATGCGAAAACCCGCTAGAATGTTCGTTCTTGTCATTTTTTTTAGAATGACAAGACGAAGAGCTTACATGACTGCCCGATCGTGGAAACCCTTGATCTGTCAACATACTGTAGAGTTAGCTGTATGTGTGAATGACAGATTTTGCTCACATGTGATCGCTGAACGAGCAGCACCATTTTAACGAGCAAGAAGAGCGGGTATTACTTAGAACCTTTGATATTTGAATAATGTTTACTGCTCTGCTTGGCCAATCTCATCCTATGATGAAAAATGCAGCCTGTCATTCACTTTGTGTCAACTTTAACCGCAATATATCAAACGAATACTCCCCTGCTACTTATTCGTCTACAATATGCCACTAAAAGTGAGTTAGTGCCTACTTTTTACTAACAGCAAAACGCCCCACACTACCAGGAGCAGCAGGTTGCGCTTGGCATCGTTAATAAACGTGAAATGCATCCAACAATTCCTAGAATTTTGAGGCTTCCTCTTCAGTAAATGTTGCTGCGTAACATTAGAGCTAAATATTGTAGTAGGTCTACCCCGAAGTCCTCGCCTGGAAGTCAGACACGATTACATACAGTGAAACGCACAAACGTCTGCGATACGCAATGTAGTGTACATCACTTAAGTCAATTAGCTCTAAGAGTATCTCCAGCGGTTGGTCTCAAACACGGTTTTATCCTAAAAGTAACGCAGGCTTCCACCAGAAGGTCCTATTGCAGGTTTTAACTTCACCGGGACGTATAGATTGGCTTTCGAGTCTTAAAATAAGACCACAATCTTAATGCCACCCATACAAAACTGAAGAGTCGCCGTATTTAAAAGTTTGCACCAAGACTGAATACGATTTTCACATGCGGGAATGGACTTATAAGACTCGCTTTAGAACTCACCGCTGGAAGTAAGTCGGTCTGCGCGGGTCTCAACTGTAAAATTGTGGTCTCAATGACCCTGTTACGTCTTAGGATAAGACCCACCGCTGGAGATGCTCTTACTCCATGAACGGCACGTCAAGTGTTGAGAGCTGGAACTCCTTTGCGCTGCCTCATAGAGCAGTGTAGAGATCCCTACATAAGTGTAGTCTGCTACGGTAGTATTTTCGTTACAGTACTACAGCATTCGAAAACCTTGATAATATCATATTACTTGCTAACTGCACGTTCGAAAAGGCTAATTAATATCATAGTGCTAGAGGGCCACGTACGATGGCAATCGTGGGTATTGTGTTTGCAGCGGTGTGTCGCACGCGGGCTCGATTCTCTTGCTTTGTACTGATGATGGTCGGAGCTTTTTATAAGCTGTTTCTATAACCTACTGCGGTGCAGCGTACACAAACTCTCCCGTGACGACACTGCCGTCTTCCAGCACTAAATGGTCCGGACAGAGCAAACCCTGGGCATTAGCGCGCGTGCAGAAGTCGCTGTTGAGTCCTTGGCTATTCACTGTCAAGACGCGCACGTAGTACGGCTGCTCACTGATTAACCCCGATATAATCGCCGACGTGGTGGTGACACCCACTTCCGTAGCCAAAGAGAAGTCACTCGAGACGGCGTACTGCACGAGGTAACTCTCCAAGCTGACACCCCCGTACACCATGTCCAAGCCACCGAGAATGGGGCAGCTCTGAGGCGCTTGCATTGTTCCGGCGCACGGGATGCCATGGGCAGGGACGCGCGGTGGCTGCCACACAACTTGCAACTGGCCAGCTGTAGCAGTAGCGGCTACAGCCAGCGAGTTCGGCTTGCCAGGACGAGTTGTTGCCGGCACCATAGACGCTGGTGTCGACGTCTGTGGAGTGCCTTTGCCTCCGAGATTCTGAGCGAAGACGCGGACGTAGTAGCGCGTCCCAGGCGTCAGCAGTGTGATGGTGTACGACCGCTGCGTTGCGTCGTTAATGACCGCCGTGGTGCTGCCTGCCGTCGCTAGCGAGTTGAACGAGGCGGCCACGTCCCATTGCACCACATACCCGGATATCACGTCGCCTCCGTCGTCCGTAGGTGGCGCCCACCCGACCGTCAACATCGTCGAACTTGTGATGCCTAGCACCACTTGGGTCGGGGAACTTGGCGTCGTGTACGGCTGCTGCGAGGCTGGCGACGATACTTGGAACTGTCCGAGGCCTTGCGAGTTGCGCGCACGGACGCGGACGAAGTAGCGAGTTCCCTTCGTCAGAGCCGAGATGATTTTTTTGTATGGAGAGCTCATACCCGTGGTTAGTTGCACAGACGCAGAGCTCGGAGACGTGAAGGCGCTGTCAGTAGCCCACTGCACTTCGTAGCCCGTAACGGTGTCGCCTCCGTCATCGTCAGGAGCGTTAAACAGCACGATCAACTCCGACACTGTTAGAACGGCCAGGGTCACGCCTGTCGGAGCTCCCGGAACAACCATCGGCTTCATGGGCGCTGAAGCTAGCTGCGGATCTCCAAAGCCGATCTGGTTGTAAGCGAACACGCGCACGTAGTACAGTTGCCCTTTGTTTAGCCCACCGGAGGTCGGCATCACGTGGCTTCCGGTACAAGCCGAGGGCATGACGCCAGGCCTCACCCGCCCCACCAAAACATCGTACGTACCAGCGCAGTTCGTGCCGGTACATGCGAGGTTGTTCGCTCTCGCTGCTAGAGAGAAGTCGTTCCCTCCGTCAAGGAACGTGATGGTCCAGGTATACCCTCCGTCGGTCGCCACAGCGCTGCGCGTGACGTCCACTCCATTCGCAAGCTGAGCAAACTGTTCCAGTTTGGACTCCATCGAGCCCGACGTCTCCAATTGGCCGAACGGAGCGACGTTGCTGCTTGTGCATTGGGTACTAGCTGATGTACAGAAGACTCCCGAGCTGGAGGACGTGACGCTGCTGGCTTCATCACTCGCTTCAGCAACGGCATTCCAAGGGATCGGGTCCGACAACTCCACAATGTTGTTCCGCGTCAACTCGAGTTTGAAGAAGCCACTCGCGATAGCACTGGTCGACACTGCACTCGTTCTCGTCGTCTGGACCGTCCAGACCGCTGGCGTTGGAGCTACAGGACACCACTGATCCTGCTGGCCGCGATCCGTAAACAAAGAGGACGCGTCGTACTCCACCCGGTACATCCAAACGGGACTGCCACCGTCACTAGCGGGCGCTGCCCACGTCGCCACCAACTGCGTCGAAACTCCAGGATTCACGCCGACGCTGATGTTAACAGGAGGTCCTGGAACCTGTAGCGGTGGCGTCACTGCTGCAGGCGATGAATGTGTGCGATCTCCTAAGCCCTTCGGGTTCTTGGCTGCCACCGCTACTTGGTAGGATAGTCCTGGCGTCAGGCCTGGAATAGTGTAGGCTAATGTAGTGGCATCCGTCGTCTCATAGTAGCCGTACTCCACTGCAGCTTCACCGGGCGTAGCGAGTTGCGCTATGGTCTTGAGTGGTGCAGCCTGTTGCATCAGATTCTTCAAACCCGCAGGCCATGAGCCAGGACAACCGGTCGTTCCATCGGGTAGACAGAGCAATCCTGTCGTGCCCACCGCGTTTTCTCCATCCTTGATCAAAACATACGCTGTTGTCGGTGTGATTCTCGATGTATCCACGATAAGTGGCGCCAGGTTCCCCACATTCGACTCGAACGTGATGGTCCACACCCTGCCGATCGACCACGCCGCTCCACTCAGCAACATCGTCTCCGCGTTCACCGTCACAACGCCGATTGTCGGCAGTGCTTCCAACGCGAGCTTGAGGTTTGCAGCACTCACGGTAGCAGGCAAGAAGTTCGTCCACGCCGACCCCTTATAGCTCAGTCGGAAGTACCCACCGACTGTCGTGGTGGCATGATACGTCACCAGAACTTGCACCTCCTGCTTCCCTGGGAACACATTTCCGGCAGGTGGGGCGATACCCGACTGCACTTCAAACGTTCGGCCGACAACACCCGCTCCGCCCGTAATTGCTGTTGGGTCTTGGTAGAACTGGAGTAGCGGTTGATTCCCAGCGTTCACGTTCACGTTGTCGAATGTCACGGTCCACTGGTATCCTTGCACGATATTCACCGCAGACCGAGTCACCGTGATGTGTCCAATCGGGATGCTAGTAGCTGACGCCAGGCTCATCAGAGCGAAGCGCAGGTTCGCAGCCGAGATGTCCATCGGCAAGTCCGGCGTCGTTAACCCACCGAATGAGAGACTAAATGGAGCTGCCGTCGGCTGCGTCGTCCACTTCAACTCGACAGTTTGAATCTCTGGACGGGAATCTGAGCGCCACCACTCCACCTTGTAACCTGTGGGTGACAACCCGCTGTTGTCTGGAGGAACTTGCCACGACACCGTTGCTGAGGTGATCGGAGTTGACGAGACCGTCAACGTACTGACCTTGACGTTGACCGGGCCGCTTGGATGCTTAGTCGGGATCTGTGGTGCTGGTGCGATGGTTGCGCGACTGTACCCTATCACGTTAATTAGCTTCACCTGCGCGTAGTAGCGCGTGCCGGTTGTAAGCCCGGTCAGGTAGTAGATCCGCGACCCACCAGTGTACAGCTCCGGGATCAACGCACTAGGGCTGAGGACTTCGACAGGAGCCGTCTTCGTAGCCGAATCGAACGTCGACACAGTATCCACATCAATCCAAAAGCCGGTAATTCCGGCGCCGTTTGTCCCCTGTCCGTCGCGCGTCGACGGCTGAATCTGCAGCTCGAGTATCGTAGCGGAATACGGATTCAGGTAGACGGTCAGCGGCGGATCAGGGACCCGATCCGCAGTAGTCGCCGACAGATAATAACTCCATTGGCGGTTGTCCGGGGGCTCCCCACTCAACGCAACCTGCTGCACTGGAACAGAATTGACCGCCGCCACTCTCACGTAGTACGTCTTGGCAGCTGTAAGACCGGAAATGACGTAGCGGAACGGCGGTGAGCCCTGGATGGACGAGCCGGAGAGGATCGCTGGCGGGTACGTGTAGTAGTACAGTGAGTACGTTTGACCGTTGAAGTTGGCGCAGCCATGGTTGGGGAACACTTGAACCGTGGTCGGGCTTCGAGTATCTACGGTCAGCACGCAAGTACCGTCAGCGACAGTGAACTTGGTGTTCTGCATCACCAAGTTCATAAGCGAAGTCGACACCAGCAGCGTGTTGCCGTTGAGGCTCGTGGCACAGTTGGCGCAAATCTGACGCCCGTGTTTGAACGTATTGATGACGTCCCACTGCATGATGTAAGACGAGATGTCGTTGTTGAAATTCGGACTCACGTTCGTGGTGGCCAGAGGCGGCGGAGAGAAGAACACCTCGATCTCCTGGCCGGAGACAACAGCCAGGTTCACGTTCGACGGTGCAGCAGGCACTTTACTCGGTGTTGCGGTGATTGACCCGCCCACCGGGACGTCTCCCTTGCCATTATCATTGTAAGCGTAATCTTCGATGTAGTATTTCTGCCCCATCGTGAGTTTCTTGGATGTCTGTGTCGGCAAATAGTAACATTTATCGCATCTACTTCCAGATATTTCCACACTTGCATCCTCTGGGACCAATCTTGGTGCCTTGGCACGGATGTAGCCGAGTGGAGACGCCACGCTCAACATGTCCACAGTCCACACGTACCCCTTCGACCACTCGTGCACCGTCACTCCTGTCTGCGTCAAGCCTAGATACCCAACTTCACGGCCATTCAAGTCACCCAGATACAACCGCGTACTCGACAGCCCAGGAGACACCACGTCCGTGCGAACCGTGTACCAGTCACCGCCGATCCGAATCGAATACCCGGGCAGTCCGTACGCAGCAGAGTAGAAGCCGCACGCCTCGCCTGCAGAACACGTGACGAAAATCTCGCCCTCCGTCACGTCCACCTTGCCTGGCAGCGGCTGGTACGATAGCTGCCTTGATACGCCAACCGTCTGGATCGAGTCGAGGTCCTCCAGTGCGTACCGGAGCTGGTCCGCACTCGACTCGGCGTTCAGTGGACGCGTGTACTGGCCCTGGTAGCCCACCTGGAACGTGCCGCTCATGGTGAGAGCGGGGTTGTCGTTGTAGACGCCGTCGATGGACGCGTCGGTGTTGCGCGTGATGACGGCGTCGGCTCCCGCTGCAACTTTCTTCGCGATAGTGAGGCTGATGTCGCCGTACACGCGGTCGAAGACGATCGTGACGTCTTTCGGGTTCGCTGCGCTGCACAAGAGCGTTTGCGCCGGATCGCTCGACACGCTGAGGCTCTCCGCTTCGACACCGAAGAGCGTCTGCAGACTCATCTCGACGTCGGCCAACGCCGCGTTGAAGTCCACGTCGGCGTTCACCCCGTTGTACGTGAACCGGACCTGCCCCGCTGTTGCCTGGCACGAGAACACCACCACCTCCTTGCGGAAGTTGGTCGTCCCTGCTTGCGTCTCCACGACCGACGCGACGGTCAGATGGGACGGCGCTAGTAGGGGCAGCGCGCCAGGCTGCGCCGTGAACGTGATGAGGAACTCGGCGTTCACCGCCAACGCAGTCGCAGCCGACGAAATGTCGACAGAGCCGACGCTGGCGAGCGCCTCAAGGGCTGCCTCGAGGCTGGCTATCGACGTGATGCCCACCGTTTGGGCCGTGGCTCCAGCTGTGAGCGTCGCGGTTGCTACACCGCGGAAGGTCAGCGTGAACGTCCCCGCCGTAATGATCTTCAGCGTCTGGATCTCGGGGACTGTGGGCTGGATCATGTTGTTGGACCACGCCAGACTGGGAGCGCCTGTCGTGATACGCTGCGTCCGGTACAGCACGTCGGCATCCGTGATGAAGACGTCCGCCGGGTTGGCTGTGAACTTGGCCGACGTATCCCAGCGGACCTGGTACTTGGTGATGGGACTGCCGTTGTCGGTCGCCGGTGGATCAAAGGACAACCACAGCTGATCTCCCACCGCATTGGACCCTTTGGTCACCTCTCGGGTGAACACGACCGCACCTTCGCCCGTCAAAGAGCTAGCGTTGCCCTGTAGCAGTGGCAGGTCTCCAGAGTTCAAAACGTTGTCCAGGAACGTCACCACCCAGCTGTACCCTCCTTCCTTGTCGGGTCCTGAGCGCTGAACGCTGACTCGTCCAACAACGTCCAGCGCCTCCAGCTTCTCTTGCAACGACGATCCGTCCGGGTTTACCGTCGCAGCCATCGCGGACGCATCATAGGCGATCAGATCTGTCACGGAGCTGGCATACGCGAGCGTGAAGGTACCACGTAAAGCGTTGCCTTTCCGGACCTCCTTCACGGATATTTGACTGCCTGTTCCAACGAGAGAGCTGGTGACTCGCAACGTGGGGGCATCTCCTTCATAGTTCTGGAATGTGATCGCCCACGTATATCCAAGCTGCGGGGTTGGACCCGATCGCTTCACCTGTACAGTTCCGACCCAAGCCATCGCTTTCAACGTCGATTTTATCGTCGCTGCATCGGCGTTGAATGGGATCGGAGACGAGGATTCAATGAGGAAGCTGCCACTTAGAACGTTGCCATCCGTCAGAGTGTCCGTCGTACAGGCTGCATTCGTTACCGCTGCAAACGTTGAGTCCACAGCACAGATAAACTGCGGTAAATTCCCCTCCGAGTCGTCGAACGCCACCGTCCAGATGTATCCGCCCTGTTCGTCCGCCAGCGACTGAGACACGAGGACATTCCCGAATACAGGAAGACGATTCAGGTCTGCAGTGAGCTCGTCGGCCGTGGCAGCGGCAGCATCGACGAAGGTGTTATCTCCATTATATCCGCCATAATCCAGCATGGAGATCGCCACTTGGCCGTTCACACCGACGGCAGTAAGCACGTTCTTCTCCTGCGTCTGGAATGCGGTACACACGGTGTTCTTCCACTCGAGCAAGGGGGTGTCGCCATAAACTCCATTACCGTGGAAGAAGATCTTGTACAGGAACCCCTTGGTCGTATCATCCGCATAGTCCTCACGAGTAACAAACACGCTGTCAATATTCGACATAGCTTCAAGCGCAGCGTCCATAGCGTCCGCCGATGCATCGAATGGGATGCAGTCAGATATTTTCTCTGCTCCGGCATACGTAAAGTGCAGCGTGTACGACCCCACCGCCAAGGGTTTGCTCGCCTTCACAACCACTTGCTGAACCGCAGTATCCGTCCCCATT
The DNA here is from genome assembly GCF_000149755.1 of Phytophthora sojae. NCBI lineage: Eukaryota > Oomycota > Peronosporomycetes > Peronosporales > Peronosporaceae > Phytophthora > Phytophthora sojae. The sequence continues at coordinate 6,194,757 of NW_009258117.1, forward strand.
GCTGTGTCTGTGTTCATACTCACATCGCAGTGTCCGACAACGCCTACAGTTCCTGCCATCGAGTTGTCTCCACACACAATCGGTAACGTCTCACCAGCAACGTTGTTCCCGACAAATGTAATCCGAAAGGTGAAGCCATACTGGTAGTCCACTGTGCCGTCGCCATCTCGGGTTACAATGATGTCGGCTGTGGTCACCGCTGGGTTAGCTACAGACGTCAACGCGGTCGTAACCGCAGCCGCGTCAGAGTTGTAAGGAATAGCAGCCGTCTTGGTCCCCAAGAGCGTGAAGGTACCAGCTCCACTAGCCACATTCCTCTGGAAAAACAACGTGTAGCTTCCTTGAGTGATCGGTGCGGTGGCCCAAATACGCACAGTCTGCACTGTAGGGACACGGAAAGCCAGGCTTCCTCTGATGCACGATCCACCAGGACAAGAAGCTGGTAACACGGAAGTCTGCAGTGTTTGGACCTCCGGAATACTCGACGCTTGAGTGGTGATCTCCTGGATCTCAGTAACGTGAGTAGCTGCCAGCCTCACCTCTTGAACTTCTCGTTGATACAATGCGTAACCTGACGCGAGGTTCTGCACGCCGGTGGCTGCACTGCTTGGTATAGCAGAGGATGAAGGCGTGGACGCGCCAACGCCAATGTCGGTCCACGCAGCAACGCGCGCGTAGTAGTTAATCCCAGCGAGGAGGTTGGTGATGACGTACGAGTTGGATGCCGATCCCTGAACAAAGTCGTCTAGGATGGTCATCGTTCCTCCGGATAATGCCGAGGTTTGTTTGCCAAGTCTTGGAATATTTCCTAGTGATGACTTGAATTTGATCGTCCAAAGGAACCCGTTCACCTTGTACACATCCAACTGCTGCTGCCCAGCGCTTGAAAGATAGGGCGAAGCTGTGGTAGAATCACCAGGTAGAGCGAGTGGAATCGAGCTCGCAGTTAACGCCGAGATTCCTCCCACGCCATTGCGAATCCTTGAGATCAGAACATTCGTAGCGCCAATGTCCGGCGCCGTTGCCGTAACCACAGGTATGGTTCCGACGCTGCCAGCTACCGTTGAGCCGCTGAAGTAAATCATGTAGACGAAACCATGCGGAGCCGTGTCTGCGTTGGTTCTTCTGGTCACGATAATGTCACTAGCGCCCACGTTCACAGTGATGCCCAACGCGGCTTGCACGGTCCTGATCAGTTCCGTCTGGAGAGCGCTTTCGCTGGCGTCCCACGGAATCGGATTCGTGTCTGTCCCCAGCAACGTCAGCTTATACTTTGCATTGGACGCGATGTTATTATTTGGGTTGGAGATGATGAGTTGCTGGATCTCGAACTGCTCGTCCATGACGCTGAACTGTTGCGAGACGCCGTACGCAACGTGCGGCGTGTTCGGATTCTCCCCGTCGTACACACTCGTAAGCGCGAAGTCTCCAGTCAAAGCACCTCCGTCGGCAACACCACTGACTACGAGGTTACTCGTCGCAACTGCATTGGCACACGCTGTATCGCTTGACTGTACAACGCCGATTAATGGGAGGTTTCCCGTCACGAGATCTCCAACAAACGTGATGCGGTAGATGTATCCCTTCGGATATTGCAGAAAATCGGAGTCACCTGAAACCAACACATCACCCGTTGTACCAGACGTGAGCGCTATCAGGGCAGCAGCGACTTGAGTCGGCGTTGCGGTGAAGCGAAGGCAGCTTGATGATTGACCGCCGCACGTTATCTTGTACGCTCCGGTGACTGTAGTGTCGACGATTGTAAGAGTTTGAACTTCACTGCTGCCTCCAATCTCCACCAACTCTGCTGAAACCTTCCGGGCGCTGCCTCCGCTTGTCGCCCACCCACAGACGTTGTCGATGTCTCCGTTCTTAAGAGTCACCAGGGTCACAACTGGCGTCGTTTTGTAGCCCAGGAAGAAAATATCGTACGTATATCCTGAGTAGCCCTGCCGAACCGTCTCCACCATCATCGCCGGGTAAATGCCAGTAACCGCTCCAGACGCACACGCTCCTGTGCCAACGTTGCCGATCTGCAGTTGCGGTACATCGCCGAGGACAACGCTAAAGCCGCCACTGATGGGTCCTTGGAAATTGATTAGATACTCGTATCCATAGCCCAAAGCCTCTTGGCCGTCACCTGTCCGAGTGACGTTGATGTGGTCGACGTTGTTCGCGACGCCTACATTAGTCAGTCCATTGAGAGCAGCCTCGAGATCCTCCGCCAATATGCCGTAGGGTAAGCAACTGGTTGCAAACGTCTGCCCATTCAGCGTCAATTGAACCTGAAACACCCCATTCGTTCCTGTAAACTCGGTATTCGCAGTCATTCGAATCCGCTGTACCTCGGTTTGCGAGGTTCCGTTGCCACTTCTCGTCACTATCACGTTCCCCGTATTTAGCGTGTTCTCCAGCGCTGATTCCACGTCGCTCGCAGGAGCTCCCCATTTGATACAGCCAGAGTCCACGTTGTTGAACGTGATCGTGAAGTAGCCCGTCGAATCCTGCACGTCTTCATAGTCTGTCGCGAGCATAATCCGCTGGTGCGGTAACTTACCACCGTGCGTCACGACGCCAACCGAAACTGCAGCGCCCGTAAAACCCGTACAGCCCGTAGTTTTCGTTTGGAGCTTCGCAACGTCCCCTGTCACGGAGTCGCCGTTGAAATAGACCGAGTACATGTATCCTTTCGTAGTGCCATCACTAACCGGACCCGATCGAGACACCAACACGTCTGGCGCTTGGGTTTGCAGCATCAATTGGATCTTTGCTTGTAGTGTGGCGGCCGGTGTGTTGACCGCAAAGCAAATGGACGGGCCATAGGTTGTCCCCGCTCGGGTGAATTTCAGGGCGTAGTAGTCGACGTCTTGACTAGCCAGCCACGAACCCACAGGTACTGATGTGGTGATGGTTTGGACTTCGTGGCCTGTTCGCTGGACCTTGTACACCAAGCCATCAATGCGTAGCTGCTGGCCAGGGAACAACATGCTCGTCGACGGAGGGTTCGCTGCTGTCACTATCGGAGACTGCGGCGCAACGTTCACTTTTGAGGTCTCGGTTACCCCCGTAAACGGCGCGTCCCCGTTCGTACCAAGAAGGTTATTCGCCGACGAAGACCCAAATCGGATGATGTCAGTGGGCGCAATAAATTGTCGAATGTCGTCGATACCAGTAATCGTTGCCGTGACCCCATCTTGATCCAGCGTCGCGGTGGCGCCAGGTATCTTCTGCGTGACCAAGTAGCCTTGAGTGACGTCGACGTCACCAAACAAGTCCATCGCTTCGATTCCAAGTTGTATGGCTTCCGCTGACGCTGAATACGGTAGAGCCGGCGTTTGGTTTTCGGTAGTGTTGAGCGAAAACGTCCCCGTTGTCGGTGATGAACCGGGAACGTTGGTATACACGTCAACGGATACCCCAGTCCCTAGCAGCGTGGACGACCGAGACACCGATAACGACGCTACGTTCCCACTACCAGGAGGGAAAGTGTACCCGTTGTAGTCGCCTGTAGCCTGCATGAACCGGATCCTCCACCGATACCCTCCCCGTGTCCCCTGGTTTTGAACAGGCTGATCGTCCCAACCACCCGAGCACGTTGCATCATCACACCCCGTAGTGGTAGACGGGTACTTGAACCGCTTCACCGTCACGTGCCCGATCGTGTCCATCTCGTTGAGCTTGCGTTGCAAGCGGTCGGGGTCTTCATCAAACGAAATCTCACGAGGCCCGAACGAAGACGACTTGAAGTCAAGCAAGAAGGAGCCGCTGAGTCCATCGGAGCCAGGAGTCACTTGCGTCACAGTCACGTCGTAATTACTCGAGCCAGCTTCAGCGGCAAATGCAGTCGTGATGCCCGGTAATTTACCAGCTCCAAGCGGAGTAAATCCCGGGTTAGAAATGAAGCGAACGTGCCACGACATCTCGCCATACTTCCCGTGCACCGTGCGATCAACGCGCACCTTGCGTCCGGTATCGCTGGTCGCCGCTTCCAGCACACGCTCGACGAGGTTTTCGTCCGCGTTCCACGGCAGCAGCATAGAGATCCCCAGATGCGTATTCGCGCCGGTATTCATCCCAACGCAGGTAGTGGACGCGACGTTGATCGTCTGTGCTACAACGCTCGCCACCTGGAAGATACAGTTCGTGAACGTTCCCACCGTGAAGCGATCCTGCGGTAGTAGCTCGAGGTTGCCTCCAGCCTCGAGCGTAAGCGATGTCACTGTACACGGTCCTGTGTTGGGGCAGGTGACCGTAACTGTGTTCGTCTGCGCTACGCCATCGTCGCCTTCAACTCGGAAATCTGTAAAGTCTCCGCGCAGGATGGTACCGTCCCGGACAGTCGTCACTGCAGCCGCTGAGGTTGATCCAGTTAGCAGCGTACCAACGGTGCCCATTTGAGGGACATTCCCCGGGGCGTTGCACAGTTGAGAGCCTGCCGATTCCTCGAGCTGTTCACATGGATGAGTAGCATCGCTCGCATCTCTCAGAAACGTCACTGTCCACTCGTAGCATCCGTTCGTCGTGTCCACATTTCCCCTCGAAACTGCGACATCCCCGACATTTGCCATGCTTTCCAGTATCTCTTCGACGGACGTTCCTGTATTGCCACTCTCCTCCTTCGTAGCCCACGCGTTATGAGCGATAGCTCCACTAGGGACAGCGGAGTTCACCGCCATATGAACAGCGGAAGCTACGGTCGTATCCAAGGACACAGCAAACGATCCACGAATCGGCCCGACGCCCTTAGTCGCCTCATTCGCCACGCAGCTTTGACTCCCGTCGCTGGCGCTAGTTGTGAGTCCATCCGTGATGCAGGTTATAAGCGGTGGGCGCCCAACATGACGTCCCCAAGCTTTCGAGTAGCCCGACTCCCACACGTCCCCCCACTTCGCGGGCGATGAACTCTTCCAATTACCCGTGATACCTTTGGAGTGATCGCTAGTAGGGTCGGCCCACACGGAGGAATGGAACGTGATGTACCACGTATATCCCATCACTTGGTCCGAAGTCGGGGGTCCTCGAGACACGATCACACTGCTGGGCTGGATCGTCCCCAATTTGTTCAACTCCGTCTCCATGTCTGAGGCATCAGCGGCAAACGGGATCGGCGCGGTAGTTTCCCCGTTGAAGCTCAGCTGGAAGGTGCCGCCTAGCTGGTTGCCCTTCGTAGTCTCGTAGACACCTGTCCTCACATTCTGACCGGTTAGCGTCGACGATACGATCTGCAGTAAGCCCACGTCGCCTGCAGTTGTCGGGTCGGAGAAGGTAATCGTCCATGTAAACCCTCTCGCCTGAGTCGCAGCGGACCGCATGATTTGAATACTTGGGATCTTGAGGTTCGTCCGGATAAACGACTCCAGCACGGCGTCTTGTACCTGGGCATCCAACGTTGCGAGCGAGGTCTGCACTCCAACTTGACAGGGGAGAGAAGACGCTACATCCTTGAACTTCAGCATCATAGTCCCCATGACTTGGTTCCCGTCCCGACTGTTAGCAAAGGGGTTGAGCGGGTGCGTCGCGTCTTCAATGTCCGCCGATGGGAAGTCAACCGTTGGGTTATGGGTACTCTTGAGCGTCTTGACGTTAGTCGTCGGATTCGCAGTTCTCGACACCATCATGGGGACGTTCCAACCTCGGCTGGTGAACGTGATCTGCCACGTGAAACCTCCCGACCACTTGTTGCCCGTCGGAGCGTACACCGTCCGCTTTACACTCACCGTCCCGAAAACCTGCTTCAAGCTCGGCGTCACAACAGCCTCCAGCGAGCTCTTCATCAGCGCCTCCGACGCGTCCCACGGGATGTCACCTGTGTACTGTGGGGTAGGAGACACCGAAGTTTCATCCGCTTGGCTTATGAGCCCGATCTGAAAGGTGCCAGTGATCATACTCCCCACGACCGTCCTCGCGACCGTGCAGGCGGCTGGCGTTGTGGCTACACACTTCAACAGCGGCACTGTGCCAGACCGCTTCCGGATCGTGACAGTGTACAGTGATCCAACGAAAGTTGCCGTAACCAACTCGCTGCGCGCCACAGTCACCGAGTCAATCGCGCCAGTCAAGAGTCCTTCCACCACACTCCCCGTGGATATCGTCGTGGCTGTCGTCTTGAATGGAATATCCCTGGCGATCTGCGGTGCTTTGTAGAGCGCGAGCGTTTGACCCGAGAACTTGCTGCAGTACGAGCCCACATCGTTCGCAGCCACGGTGATTGTCGTCGAAACACCAGTGGTTGGAGTCACCGTCCCCGCTTCAAAGGAGCACACGCCTGCGATGAGCTTGGCCCCAGTGGCAACATACGCCACAGCACCCAAATCTTGGGAAATCGTGAACGTCGTCCCGTCAAAACCCGTAACACAAGTCGCACAGATAACAGCATTGGCGGCGGGGGTGCACGCTGTACTGAAAGTCGTGATCGCATTCGGGTCCGAGTAGGACTCGCAGGTGTAAGTGACCGTGAACAAGGCCGCAGCGGAGTAAGCCAGTTCACTGCCAACGGTTAATTGGGTGGCTAGAGTTGGGAGTCCAGAGACGCTGACTCCGCTAACAGTGACAGCGGCATCGATGCCGAGAGATGGCACGTTCCCTGCCACATACAGCCCGGTAAACGTGATGGAGTAGACGTACGTGAGGTCCGGTCCGACGGTATTCTGCGTCCTGGTGACTGTCACAGCATCGATATTTGCAAGGCCTTTCAATGCCGTCTCTACTATCGACTCCCCGCCTGGAGTAGTTTGAAGCGATGTGATGAGGTTGCCAGTGCGCTGGTACATCTTCTTGACACAGTGCGTGCAAATACTGCTGTCGAACGAGAAGAAGATGGTGCCTGCGATGGTGTGTAAAGGGTCCGCAAAGGCCCCCGGGAGAGTGAGCGATATCGTTTGGACTTCATTTACGCGGGTGACTCCGACCTGCAGCGTCTGAACTTCGAGCGCTTCGGGGACTGTCGTCCGAATCGCCTGAATCTCGTCGACGTCATCTCCATCCAGTCGCAGCTCCTGAACTTCATTGCGATCGGTAGCCGATGTTTTCACGAACTGCACCTCATCCACCACGGCTAGGTTGGTCGTTTTGATTACCTGCACCTCGTCAACTCCATTGAACGTGGTTCGTACTACTTGCTCTTCATTCGTAACCTTCACCGTAGCATCCACAAACTGCTCTTCATTGACAACGTCGTTCTGCAGCGTGATCGACTGCATTTCCCGAATAATCGGGATCGTCGCGCTGGAGCTTTGTTCGCTGGAAAAATCCTCCTGATCGTCCCACTCGATTTGGTAGGACTTGAGGCTGGACCCACCGTCGTACAGCGGGTTCGTCCAGTCCGCTTTCAGTGAATCTGCCGAAATTACCGATAGTTTCAAGTTCTGCGGCGCGCTTGGTGGTTGATCCGCCACAGTGACGGACGCGGGAGTGGTTGGTTGAGGGGCGCCAGCACCCTTCGCGTTGAATGCAGTGACGCGAATGCTGTAAGTCAACCCAGCAATCAGCATATCCGACCGGACTCCAGTAAACGCGTCATCGCCGCCGATAATATACGATCGCTTTGTGCCGTCAACAAGTCCGAACGCTGGAGGGGAATCAAACGCTGCTGAGCGGTCCCACTCGATCATGTACTGAGTGATCGGAAGCCCACCGTCTCCTCCGAAGTAACTTTTCTCGGTCGAAGACACTTTCCACTCCACCAAAATCGCGTAGCTCGACAGAACCGTCGCCGTCGCTGCCTCTGGTCGTCCGGGTGTTCGATCCGAGGGGGTGATACTGCTGGGACTTGGTACTCCGAAATCCCCAGCTCCTTGTTCGTTCACAGCAAACACTCGGACGAAGTATTTCGTCGCACTTGTGACTGGGATATTGAAGTAAAACGGAGCCACGTCGGTCGGCGCTACCTGTAGGTCTCCTCTGGCGGGGTTAGTGAAGTCAGCAGACGTATCCCATTGAACACCGTACGAGGTGATGACTGTTCCACCGTTGCTAGCAGGATTTCTCCACCGCACTTTCAATAGTCGACTCGAAAGTGCGAGCAGCTCCACGCCTGAAGGAGCAGAGGGCGTCGATCTGGGGATTTGAAACGTCGGGCTGATGCTGGCAGCGTAGCCATAGCCTTCTTTGTTGTGTGCTCGCACCCGGATGCCATACTTCTGGCCTGTCTTCAAGCCTGGAATAACGTAACGCAGCTGACTGGGGACTCCGACCTCGGCAGCTACTCCTACAATCTCGTTCCGTTCACAGTAGAACGGTGGCTGAACTCCAGCGAGTGTTGGCGCGGCAAGGATTCGCGCGCCTGGGCCTTGCAACTCTGTTCCATCGACGCTCAAAAGCGAAATATCATTCTTAAACTCCGACAGGAACGTGACAACCCAGTTGAATCCGTATCCGTTGGTTGATCTGCTGACGCCGACAGCCCCAATTGTGACCAGACTTTCGAGTGCTGTCTGTAAATCAGCTGCTGAAACATTGTGAGCCAAAGATGGTGTAGTGTCCGATAGGCCTCCACTTGCAAAGGTGACTCGAAACGCCCCGCTGATCGGTTGGAGGCCCTTCTGAATGAATTCGACGAGAATACCAGGGTTCGTACCGGCCCAACTGTCACTTGGAAACACTTGCATCAGTTCCTGAGGCCCGACGTGGCCTGCCAAGAACGTGATCTTCCACTCGTAACCGAACGCGCTCTTGAAAACTGGTATCGGAACCGTGACGTCGAGAGCTGTGTCGATAGTGAAAGTGGTTGCAGTTGGAACGGTGCGAATCGATCGCTGGTTTCCGGCAATCCAGATTTTATCGTTCGGTGCTAATAGGTTGCCATAAGCAACGGAGGTTGTGACGGTCGTCCCTGCAGATGTCACGAGAAACCCGCTGACGACTCGGGTCGACTCTTGCTTTGAAACATCCACTGTGCCAATCGTCGATAAACGTTCCAACCGTTCCTTCACCGAGTTCACACCGGTTGCTGGTGCATCCCAGCGGATGTTCTCCGTCACTTCGCCTCTGAATGATAACTTAAAGTATCCGCCTAATGACTGTGAGTCAGCGAAGTTCACCAGCCGCTGGATCTCCGGTAGTCCCTTTCCAGCAGATGTCGTGATCGTTTGTTGCTCCTGAGTTCCTTCAGCGCGATACCACTCAACCTTGTACTTGTCCACACTGCAAGATTCACCATTCATTGCACTCGCACTCCAGTCAACTTGCAGCGTGGTTCCATCCACGACGCTGGCGGTGACGGACTGGGGGGCAGGTGGCTGAGTGCAGGTCATAGCACTTGCGAGTGGCGACGTCGCGGACCCGAACCCATCTTCATTGTACGCCATCACGTGCGCGTAGTACTTCACGCCTGGTCGAAGGCCCGTGAGCGAGAACCGAAAAGGGTCGGACCCTGTGATCTTGTTAGCGACGCGAACCACGGCGTTCGTCCCCGTCAGCTGCGGGTTTGTCACCGTCATGGTGAATATGTTGCCAGCACCAACCATCTCCTCGCCTCGGAGATACGCGAACGTAACAGACCAAATGGCGGTGTTGATCGCCGCGTTGCGTATCGCCTTTGTGACCTTGATGGAGTACGTCGTGGTCGTCGCTTGCAGCGCCGCCTGCATCTCCAGAGTCGACGCGCCTACTAGGATCGTCCTCGTCGTCTTGCCGTTGAATGTCAGTGCAAATGACCCGTCCACCTCTGACACGCCATCCGTGAAAACCTCCTGGACTTCGTGCGTAAAATCCCCAATATCCAGATCATTGAAGCCCTGGATAAGCTCAGTAACCTGGATTTGAGGGAAGTCGCCCGTCAGCTGCCTCCCGTCGGCAACAAGCGGGGCCAAGTCGCCTGGGTTGTGAAGGAAGGTGATCTTCCAGGATATTTTCAACGCGTCCACCAAGGACACTTGTGATCGCGTAACTTTCACCGGGTCGACAGCAACGTCGGTAGTGTCCGTGATGATCGCCAGGGCGTCGGTCATATCCGCCTCAGAGCAGTCGAATGGCAAGGGGGTAGTCTTCCGTCCGCCCCAAGCTAGGGTAAACGTGCCTCCAGCACCAATAGCTTTACGATACGTCGTCGTCACCTGTTGTACTTCAAACACCCTCTGGATACTTGCCACACCGTAGTCAGCGCTTGAGCTGTCGAAGTTAGGCGACGAATCCCATTCTACTCGATACATCGTCACGTCCGCTCCTCCCGAATAAAGCGGGGCCCAATAGTTCAGCGATAGCCACGTGGATCCATGAAACTCTCCGAGCGCTACACCGGTCGGTGGGGTCGGAACAACGGAGCTTGCCGATGTCTGAGCTTCAAAAATTGACACCGAGTCACTAATACCCCTTGAATTCTCAGCAAAGACGCGGAAGGCGTAGTTCTGACTGCTTTCGAGGATCAAGTTGTCTTGCTTGGTCACAGCAACTGCGTCATTGTCACGAACGTACGCCTTTAAGTTTCCAGAGAGGTCGGGCGTGACTACGAGCAGCGGCAATTTCTTCATCGGGTACGTTCCCCAGAATGAAACAGTGTGGACGACAGTACCGCCGTTCACCATGGATGTGACGGTGACGCCGTCCACACTATCAAGGGTCTCAAGTAGAGTCTTCAGGTCGTCGTTGATGGTTGCCCACGGGATGTTAGTCGGGCTAGTGGTCCCTGCGTCCACGACTGTCTCGTCCGCGAAGCTTAGAGTGTACGGTGTAGCAATCCCGGTATTGGCGACTACCAGAAGAATGGTCTGCACAGCAGCGGGGTTCCCCACATTAATCACATTGGGAGACACGGCTTTCGGGCTGCGCGTACCGATGCGGGCGTCAGTCCCGCGCCAGTCGTGGCCTGGAATGGCATCAACAGTGTCGAGGCTTCCATCGTAAGACCGGAAGACGAGGTTCCACTTCCGTCCATAAGATACATGGTAGGCTTGCAACCTCGTAATGGGCGTCGAGATAGTCCCTGTCACCTGCAGATATCTCTGCGTTACCGCGTCAACTCTGTACTTGGTCATGTCTGCCGATACAGAGGGGAGCCACAGGTCTTCACCAGCAGCTATTAAGTTCCTCAGGTCCTCCGTCGTCTGCAGTCTGTTGTCGAAAAGATACACTGCTGGGCTGCCACTAACGACAGTCTCACCTGGGTATGCCAAGTCGGTGGTGACGACACTCGCTCCAGACAACCCTGTGACTGTGAACATTGTTCCAGCAATGAAGAATGGGTTACCCACGATAAATCCATGGTCTGCAGGCAGCTGAAACGTGTTCAGACCGTTCGTCGCCGCAACAACTCGCATGAGAGGCGAGATGCCGACGAACCCAGGCAACGGCTTCGTCTGTTTCGTGATCAAGCCGGCGGACACGTCGTAGTTCTGAATCGGTGTCGTGCCAGGGAATGGGTCAGTCAGGGTGATATCCACGGGCGTCATGGACTGAATGGTGTTCGCGGGGTTCGCGCCGATCACTAGCGTCTCGCCAATAGCTAGAAATCGGGTGGGGTCGATGGACATCCCACCAACTTTGAGCTTAATGTTGGACAGCGTTCGGCTGCCTCCCGTAGCGTCAGCAGTGAGAAGTAGCGAGTAAACCCCAATGTCTCCTGCACTCGCGTCACCAAGCGCCACCACCGAGTCCACGACACTGAGCTTCTGCAGCTCCTGGGTGACCTTCATGTGCGTTGCCGAGAACCCAATCGGCTCGGTCACTTCACCGTTAAACGTTATCCAGAACGAGCCGCTGATGTCGTTCTGATTGGCGTCTGTAAACACTGTGACAGTGGGGTAGACGCTGATCAGCGCGCTCTGGCCGGTCAGACGCGAGTGCTGGATGAAGATGGCGTCTTGCTCTTCGTCTTGCGACTGCACGAACGTCACGTGCCACGCCTTCCCGTAGGTGCCATACCGACTCACGCTCACGTTGACGGTCCCCGGCGCAGTGATGGAGTCGATCGCATCGCGCATCTCAGCCGCTCCTGTTGTTTGGAACGGCAGCGATGGCGTCACTTCTCCCATGTACGACAGTGTGAATGTCCCGCCGATGGCACTCGAGGCGTCTGCGAGGATCGTCTGAATCCCATCTTGGCCTTTCGAGCACGCGCCCTCATACTTGACAGTATGGACTTGGCCGTACACCGGTTGATTTGGCACAGTCGGTGCCCACGCCGCACAACCGCCGGCGCCGGTTCCGAATGTTGCCGAGTCAAACTGCAGCGTCGGCCACTCGCTGGTCGGATAGTGCCCCCAGAAGCGCACCTCGTAGTCGTAAAAGTCCAAGATCTTCAAACTCCGGGCCTCGCCTGTAAAGCTGGTACAGGTCCCAGACCCAGAGGGGGTAACGGAGATGGTTTTAGCTCCGATGGCCGGGGTCGTGTTGATAACAAACCTGCACGAGTGCCGTGAAAAGTCGTTGGGGTTCCGGCTCACTTGGATGACGGTGTTTCGGAGCAGAACAGCGACTTGGCCACCAGTAAGACCTCCATTTGGTGTTACTGTAGTATCTGTACTAACAACAGTAATCGTGGTGAGCGTACTGTCGTAGGCGGTAACTTTGGACGTGGAGGTCCCAGTCAATACGGACACCTTGAATGCTAGCACCTCCTCCACCGTCACTTTGGACACGAAGTCGAGAGCTTCCAGCATCGCCTTCATATTAGTCGGCGTGCCTTGCTTGCCCAAGGTAACGCAGCCAGTTGTCTCACTCCCCAGTTTGATCTTGAAACTACCGGCCGTAGCGGTTGTAGGGCCAAAGAGCTGTAATACTTGAACTGACGAAGGTGCTCCGACAACGTACGTATCGCACACGCGCTCGTCGTTGTTGATCTCGAAGTAGCCGTAGTGGGTAGCGGGGACAGCAGCTGGGCCAGCAGTGATCCCAGTCGTTAGTGCTGAGCCTGTTTTGACCGAAGAAAGCGAAGAAAGCAGCTGCAGACCGGGGTATTTGCTGTCCACAACGTCGCCAACAACATTGTCGAACGAAATTGTCCACACGTACCCATACGAACCATGCGCACTACCCGAATCGTCCAACCTGAGTGCAGCCTTCGGCTGGATAGCTGCGTTGAAGCTCGGTACTGTGCTTCCAGGCTCCACGTTGACACTTGTGCTGCCTGCTGTTGGCTGCGTTCGAACTGTAAATCGAGCCCCTTCAACATCAATGGCTGCCCCTTTAACCAACAATTTGCTCTGAGTGTCTGTCAAGACCGTCGTAGTGAGAACGTTGGCGTTGGGATCAAACGAGATCACGCCATTAGTCACCCCTCCTGTAAGCACATACACCGCGCGCGTGACTGAAACTGGCCGCAGGCATGGGAGGCTATTCAAGGCAGTCTCCAGAGCGCTAGCTGTCGTGTCCACTGATAACATTGACGTAACATCGTCGCCATACTGCAACCGAAAAGTCCCAGCAGCGTCGTCTTCGCGAGAATTAAACACATAAACCTTCTTGGTCGCTGGAGTTCCAAACGTGTCACCGACCGCGTACTCAAACAAATACTTCGACACGGGATCGCCATGATCCACTGGGCTGGAGAGACGAAGCTCCATCTGCGAGCCTGACAACGGCCATATTCCATTCACGCCCGGTGCATCCGGAGAGGTTGCCACGGAAGTGAGGAGCGGCAAGGCGCCTCGCCCGCTCTGCTGCAAGTCCGTTGTGCTCGCGCCGTATCCGTTCTCGTTGCGGGCGTATGCGCGCACATAGTAATCTTCACCTGGAACCAGTCCATCAATTATCGTTTCCAGAGACACATCCACGCCTTTCACGACCTCCTGCACCACGACATCCGCCCCTGTGCCTTTCAGCAGCTGCGTGTTGCCCACAACGAACAGAGGCAAGTCCCCCATATTCGACAGAAAGGTGACAGTCCACGTCACGCCGAAGTTTGAATTGTCCGCCCTGGTCACGTTCAGCCGCCCAACCGTAGGCAGACTCTGGAGCTTGGCCCGGACGTCGGCTGCGGTGTCGTCAAAGTTGATCACTGCGCCGCTAGCTCCTTGGAAACTGAGTGGGAACGAGCCGCTGATGTCATCGGCACTTGCTGTCGTGGAGATCGACTGCACTTCAGGCACCGCTCCGCCAACTTCTTGTGAGGCGACGATCGCACTGTCCGCGTAGTCCCCGTCGATCGCTCGTAAGGTAGTGACCCGCGTATCATCTTTCACGATCGACGCTGTCACTGAGCACGTAGCGCAGGTGTCGCCATACACGTCCACAAAGTTTGTAGTACCCGTCTTCATATCGACACGAAGGCATGGTGACGTCGGGCAGGTGCTGTCCAGCGACTGGAACGTGACGTGCCATCGATATCCATTCGAAAGTGAGGGCCCAACACGCGAGACGTCGATGGCCCCAACTCCAGGCAACGCGCTCAACGCGCGCTTCATCTCTGCGGCCTCCGCGCTCACACTCAACGTCGCCTTCTTGCGTACATACGCCGTCACGTGCAAATTGGACGCGTCAGGCCACGCGCTCGACAGCGTTATTGTGCCAGCTACAACGATCGCGACCGCAACGTCCCTGTCGCCTATTCGAATCTGCTCTCCACCCGCAATTCGACTGCTGAAGTCGCCAGAGGTGATCACGGACCTTGATCCCCCCGTGACCTGAACGTTGCCCAGCGCCGTGTCCATGACCTGAATCGGAGCTCCACTGGCGCCGCGCACGTGGTACGAATCCAGCGGCAGCGTGGTGTCTGTGAAGGGCGCGGTGGCGTGCACCCTGAACTCCTCTCCGCCGATGCGCACGCGGTCTCCTCGATTCACGCGCCCGAGCATCGACGCGCTCGTCGTCGCCGTTCTCGAGCCTGCGGTCACCGTGGCCGTCACCGCGGGGGTGGCCGCCACCCAGACGCCTTCGAAGCCCACCGACAAGTCGAACGTGCCCCCCAGCACCTGCGCGTTGGCCGCGTCGGTCGACACGATCTCCCACACCTCCGGGTAGAATCCGGAGACGCCCGGCGTGACGCGCGCGCCCTCGAACGACAGCGCGCGGTTGGGCGGCTGCACGTCCTGGCACGCGCTCGCGTCCCCCACGAGCGTGTTGGCCTGCTGCCCGCTCACGAGGTACGCGCCGTCGAACGTGACGGTGTAGACGAAGCCGTTCTTGGCCGCGCTGTAGGGCGAGCGCGAGACGCCGACGCTGTCCACGTTGGGCAGCTGCTCCAGCGCCATCTCGAGCTCCACGGCGCTGGCGTTCCACGCCACGCACGACGTCACCTCCGTGCCCAGCGCGTTGGTGAAGGACACGCGGTAGCCGCCGGCCAGCACGGCCCCGTCCGCGGGCCACCGTGAACGTCTGCACCTCGTCCACGCGGCGCGCCACCTCCACCTTGTAGCCCAGCACGGGCGCGCCGTTCACGCCCTCGGGCTTGACGAGCAGCGGCGGCAGGAACTGCACGCGCACCGACGAGTCGCTCGCGGGCGACACCAGGATCTTCTCGGGCGGCCCGGGAACGTCCCCGGGCGTGAAGAAGTCGGCGCGCACCGCCACGAACAGCAGCAGCAGCAGCAGCCCAATCGACAGCATCCCGAGATTTATTGCGCGCGGCCAGCTGCGCTGTGGCCTACGTCGAGCCATGCTGCTACGAGCTGCCAGCGCCTAGGATATCTCGACGCGACTTGTGTGCGAAGGATCGCCGAATCATAGGTATGAAACGGCGGCCAGTTGCCGCACAGTGAGTGAGTGAGGGTTGTTGGCACCAAACATTCTGTGCCAGTCTGTCAAAAAAAAGTGTAGTACCGGTACCACCCAAAACATGGACAGGACCACCCATACAAAAAAAGGTGCGACCACCAATCTTAAAGTGTACGACCACCAAGAGAACTGGTATGACCACCGAAATAGATATTTAACTTCAACGTGCTGGCTTCTCAGTTCAAAAGTGAAGTAGAAGGAAGATGAATAGAGGCGACAACGCCTCCACCGACAATTCCGATGACCGCCTGCAGCTGGATGAGTGGGATTTCGGCCTGGACGACGACGCAGAGCCAAGTCAGAGAGTCCATGGAATCAGATATGGCGTTCAACGGAGCCGGACACACTGGAGGTGTACCGCGACGAGCTACCGACGCATGCAGTAGATAAAAGCAATCAAGTCAACTGTACTATCAACCATTTAAGTGATCGTGACTAGTCTACATCGGCGGGATCATCCAATGCGGTCTTAATTGGTACCGTGTCGCTCGAAGCGCTGCAAGGCAGAACAAAAACGTGTGCATGGTGACAGCGCAGGACGTCCACCTCCCTGTCCGTGTCGATACAAGTTCAAGCTCTGCCTCGCTTCAAGTACATGCGAGGTGTTTCAGCAAGACAACCACGTCATGAACATAAACGACCCTCCAACCCCTGTGGAGCGCAAGTTGACCAAGCAAATGAAGGACTATATTGTAGAGTGTTTGGGGTCTGGAGAAAAAACTACGGCGGCAAGGCTCTACACACTTATTGCCATGCTCGTGGATGATGGGGAAATAGCAGGTCCAGCCCCCCAAAAGACCCAAGTTACCGACTTTGTGAAGAATTGGCGGCGCAAAACCCCCAAGAACAGCTTGGCACCACTCATTTCGCTATGTGATGGCCACCTCTACGACCAACACAATTTGGAGGAGCTACCGGACACCGAAATGGTGATTCTGTGCGATTCTCAGCAGGCCTCCACACCCGGGGAAACTGGTGTGGTCTCCCAACTTGGCGATGGCTCCAAATCGTATCCGCTAAGAGTCGGAATGACCTGCCTACGCCTTGTTAAAGAGTACATCGCTGTTCAAAATCGTGGCGACTGCACGACGATCTTTCACATCGACAGTACGCACAGTATGACCATCAACGGCTACGTGGTTTTCGCGTTCGGATATTCGGATCAAGCTGGCCACGTTTTCCCCATTGTGTACTTTTGCACATCGCAAAAACGTGCAATTGATATCGGGTGGTGTATCCGATTTGTAAAGTGCGTGTGCTTGGAGGTGTGTGACGTCCGATTCGATCCTGGCTTTGTCATGATGGATGCGGACAAAGCTCAGTTCAACGCTTGTATCACGGAATTACCGCACACAACTGTGCTCATGTGCTGGTTTCACGTGACGCAAAATGTATGGAAATATGCTAAAGAGAAGCGTGTGAGTGCCGAAGACACTAGGTCTGTATTTGGGGACTTGTATGACATGCACTACGCAAATGAGGAAGACTTTCCTGTAGTCAAAGAACGCGTTCTCACGAAATGGAGGGGCTGCGAACGTGGATCAGCTGTGCACAAACTTACGGGCCATGTAAAAAAAATGTGGATAAACTCGCATCGCTTTTCCCGTTGGCAAGCTTTCTACACACCTAGTGGCTACGCCGCTACGAATTACCCTTTGGAGCAATATCACAGAACCGTGAAGTTGCAGTGTCCTCCTGGGGAGGCAACCCCTAGCGAGCTACTCAAGAATTTGAATGGCGCTCGACTCGCCTTTCTCAACAGCGACGCCACATTCTCCACTGCGGCCACCGCATCCGAACGTTTGATAGCTATGTACCGACTCATACACAGACGGGGATGCCTTTCGGTGCATCGGATCCCACCTGTTGGAATTGTTGCCGCTGATCTTTACAGGGTGAAACAGAAGCCGCTACGTCTAACAGCTGCGGAGAAAAAGTTGGTAGCGAACTCTATCCGATATGTGAACTCACGGCGGATGCAAACGGAAAATATGCCGTCTGGTGGCTGGATTGTAGACACACGAAGCAAGTCTTGCTCATGCGCCTATAGTCGGAAGCACGGGCTGTGCTGCCATTGTAACGGGGTTACACGCACAAGTGGCTACAGTCACTTGTAACTCTAGAGGTTCGAAAGACTTTCTCGTCCTTGGTGTAGACACACCAAAGGCTACATACATTTAGGATCACCACGACGGGTGGTCCATAGAGACTTAGGATTCCTATTGGTTGAGAGCAGCATCTTTTAGCCAATGAGTGACTTGCATGTTAGCAGAATCCTGCCAACCAGCCGTTGGCAGATTCCTAGTTTAGAATATTACATTTAGAGGAAGTCAGAAGATAAAACAAAAATAGCAGTTCTCATCTTTTACCAAAACCCGCTACTTGGAGTCTTTATCTTGTTTAAAGTATACTCGTGGATCTCGAGTATACTTAACTCAAGTAAAAAAAACCTACGCTTCCTCATACACGTGCGCATACGTGTAAGCCGTAGTAGTGAGCCAAGGTAGGCCCATTACACCTGGTACAGAACTACCGAACGCCTGATATATATAAGGGCTCTAGGTTTATAAAGTGATCTCAGCGTTACCATAGAAAAGGCTGTACTGAATTAGTTTATCTTAGACGGGATTTGACGCTTGCTTAGTTAATCAAACCCGAGTAAAGCAGTGCTGAGTTGTTTCAGCGCTGACCTTCGACCAAGCGTGTTCGCACCACATCAGTGCGGTCAGTAGCTCTACTTTGTACTACTCGTAGAGGGCTTAGCGGGTAGAGAGCGAATGTGAAAGTGGAATCGTAAATACAGAGAAGATCGCACATACAATCAAAAGGGCGCCAATTTTCAAACTGCATAGCTCAGTACTTTTAGCCAAACAAAGGTATCCTGGATTTTTACATCAGTACCTTTGCCCATCTCCGTTCGTCCTGTTGTTGGACCTTGAAGTATTATTTATATGAGGTTATGTATTGTATACCCGTTCGGTATTGAGGCAGATTTCTGTAGCACTTTGTAGTCCGTCCAACGAACGTTGTACGGAGCTGTACGAACGAGGAGCCGAGAACCTTTTCATGAGCGCGGAGGTGCCCATGGAAAGCTCCACTTCGCCTGCAACTCATGTTGCACGCGCTGACTGCCTCCACCTGTCGGATCCAGAGTGGGAGGCACTCCAACGACTGTCAACAGTCATTGGGGAGGCGGCAGTAGCTGCGATGCTGCGTACGCAATCACCGACAGAGCAACATGGTGTTGCTCTGGGGTTCATCATGAAGGAGCAGCGTGATGCTACTTCCTCTACCACGGTGGCGTCGGAGACGACACCGCGTGGACAATCGTTGAAGCTAAACGTGAGCAACTATGTCGGAAGAGAGGGCGAGCCTCTCCTCCGTTGGCTTGTCGAACTCGACACTGCCATCGCGGCTCGACGTATCGTCGACCCGTTGTCCAAGGTTGCGTTCGCCATGTCATGCCTTGGTGGACGAGCGAGAAGTTGGGCGTATGGGCGCTGACTCTCTGATCCTACGTGCTTCAGCACGTACGAGGGTTTCAAGGAGGAGCTCAGGCAAGCGTTTGAGCCCCCGCAAAATGAGTTTCGGTCGAGGGCAGAGTTCCTCGACCTACAGCAGGGTAAGCATGATGTTCATGCTTACGCGCAGAGAGCACGGTATTTGGTCTCGAACATTGTGACCAATCCAATAGACGAGGCGACCAAGGTCGTCACGTTCATGAAAGGACTTAGAGATGGGCCTGTGAAGATCTATCTCTTCCGTGAGTACCCGAGTACTCTCGAAGCTGCAATTACTCTTGCAATGCATGAGGAGTTTAGCCTGCGACAGGCTAAGCTGCATGCGAATGCGCCGAGGCTGCGACCACCTCCGGTTGCGATAGCGGGAGGTCCGGAACCAATGGACCTCTCGAATGCAACGGCTGCTGATTATCAACAGCAACAAGGAAGTACTGTACGATGCTTCCGTTGCGGAAGGATCGGTCACTATGCCCGAGAGTGCACGGCACCCGTGCACCGAGATGGTGCTCGACGCGGCGATGCCGGGCATCGCCACGGACAAACAAACAACGCTGGAACCCAGTAGGCGCGGGGCGCCCAACTGGTGAAGCAGTCACGCGTGTCCAACTCGGACATGCGACACTGAGGACTGCAGTGAGGACCCTTCTCACTGCAAAATGCATGATGACAAACCGAACCTTGTCATCTTGGACGTAGAGAGAGCAACTCTCTTCGTGCTTTGGTTGATTCGGGCGCGTCGAACAACTTTGTTCGACTGCGAAGTCTATCAAGGCTTGACTTCGAGGAGGTAATTATACCTCGAAGTATGTTGGAAGTTCGATTGGCAACGGGTGCCATCGTTAAAACCGAGAAGCGCATGGTACGCGTGCGCTTCACGTATAAAGATCAAGTTTGTCGAGACGTTTATCGTCCTGGATCTGGACGATAAGATTGACATTGTATTGGGCATGCCGTGGCTTGCACGGCATGATCCGGTCATCGATTGGGAGAAGCGCACTCTCGTGCGCTTCGGTCGCGACAGCGGAACAGAGAGCGATGGCCCTGTTGCCGCTACGCACGCACCGACAGGTGCGCGCGACTCCCCACTCGAGACAGCGCCTAATGCCGCTGTCCCGGAGCGCCCTGGGCGCGCGCGAGCACGCGCAGCAAGCGTCGGCGTCGCCGCCGACGGCTGAAGGAGAAAATGTGTTGATCTCGGAGACCGACACCCGCTTTTCAGCGAATCAGGAAGAATCTCCGAGCTCAAGGGGGCACGGATGACGCAGGCGAGTCACACGCCTCAGCCGTGGAGGCTGACGCGAATCTGATTGGATCAGTTTTGGCCAATAATAAGAGCCAAGGTGACGCAGCGCCGTCGACTCCGGGAGTCGATGGATTGGGTAAATTGATTCGTCGGCTCGGGGAGCCGACGCACCCTCCGTAATGGAGGGCTCCGCCAATAACAGGCGTCGAGGTGAAGATGGCGTGTCGGCTTCGGGAGCCGACGCTGCAGGCGGTGCGGACGGTTGCAAACGTCCCGCACCTGAAAAACTTGCATGCTGTCGTGCAGCCGGGCTGCACGACGAAGCGCCGGGCGACCAAGCCGGGCTTGAAGTCGCTCGCCCGCGGGATGTACCCGCCGGCGGTATACAAGAAGAACAACCGTCCACGGCTGGGCCTGTACGAGGTCAGGAGTCATGCGGAGCCGGGCTCCGCAGGACAAGAAGACGGCGCATGCGAAGGTCGTTGCGCAAGTCTCGGCTTGGGGCCGAGACGCTACAAGAAATGTCTCCCGGGCGGACGGAGGCAGAGAAGCCGGACGTCGAGACGTTGAACGTCTTGACGCGTACCTGTACCAGGTTCCGGTACAGAGAGATGACTCTCGCTAACCCTCCGACGCAAGCGTCGGTGTTGACTTCACTTCCAGTCATGAGCTGGAAGCGCTTCGCGCGCGACTTGCACGATGGACGCATCGAGCAAATATGCATTCTCTCGGACGCCGAGAGAACGAAGAGCGAGAATGAAGAACTGAGGCAGTTCTTCATGGAGAGCACCACTGAGAGCGAGGACACTCTCAGTGCGAAAACTAAGAAGAAGCGCTTTGAGGAGCAGAGCTGGGACTCGCAGAAGACGAGTCCCTTCTACGAGATTCTACGGGGGCACGCGGACGTGCTTCCGGAAGAGATCCCTGCGGAGCTTCCGCAGGACAAGGGCATCCAGCACGAGATTGACCTCGAGCCGGGGACGAAGTACTGTGTCCCGCGGCAGTGGCCACTGCCGCGAGAACAGGTCAAGGCGATCGACGACTTCTTCGAGAGTCGTCGCAAAGCTGGACAAGTGCGGGAATCGAAGTCCCCGCACAGTGCTCCGACGTTCTGTGTCAAGAAGCCACAGGGCGGCTGGCGCATCGTTCATGCATACAACAAGCTGAACGATGCGACGATACCAGCGCAGACACCGATACCGCAAAAAGATGTCATCATCGATTGGATGGCCAGGAGCACTATCTACAGTGCTCTTGATCTGCGCGATGGGCTCTATCAGATCATCATGCGTGAGAGCGATATCCCTCTCACGGCTGTGAGCACGCCGAGCGGCATGCTCTGGGAGTGGCTGGTGATGCCGCAAGGGCTGAAGAACGCCCCTGCGACCTTCAACAGGTGCGTGACGCACTTGTTGTGCTCGGTGCGCGACTTCGCACCGAGCTACTTCGACGATGTGTTCGTCCACAGCCGGGCTGCGGACGGGATGAGCGATGTTGAGATGCACAAGGTGCATCTCCGGAAGCTGCTTGCGCATGAGCGCAAGCACAAGCTCTATGCGAACCTGAAGAAGTGCATCTTCGGGGCGAGCGAGATACCCGTGCTCGGGTGTCTCGTTGGGAAGAACGGTGTCCGCCCTGACCCTGGGAAGGTCAGAGTGATCAGTGAGTGGCCGACGCCGTCGAACGTCAAGGAACTGCGGCAGTTCCTTGGCTTGGCCACGTACTTGTGTAAGTACGTAAAGGACTACGCGGGCATGATACGCCCGCTGTCCCAGCTCCTGAAGAAGGACGCCGAGTGGGTTTGGACTGCTGAGTGTCAGCAGGCCTTCGATGCAGTCAAGCGGGGCTTGACCGAGGCGCCGATCTTGGCGGTGGCCGACCAAGATCGCCCATTCCACGTTGTGGTCGACGCATCCGACTTCGGAATCGGATGTGCGTTGATGCAGCACGATCACGAGGGCCGTGATCGTGTCGTCTACTACCAATCGCGTCAGCTGAAGCCAGCTGAGCGCAACTACCCGGTACATGACAAGGAGCTCCTTGCCATGAAGTACGCACTCGCGAAGTTCCGAGTGTATCTACTCGGAAGCAAACCGTTCGTGGTCTATACGGACCACGCGTCACTGCGGACGGCAGTGAAGTCGTCGCACATCTCGCAACGGATGGCGAGATGGCTCTCATTCTTCGCGGAGTATAACTTCCGGGTTGAGTACAAACCCGGAAGACTCAATGTGGTGGCCGACGCGCTCTCGCGTCGACCTGACTACGCCACGACTGATGCCGACGTCAATGCCATTGACGCCATGCGATCGATCCCCCGACGTCGTCACTGTTGGACGACGTGAAGATCGCGTACGCGCACGACGCGGACGCGAAGCTCTTGCTGGACTACGGCTCAGCGCCTTCTGACAAAGCTCGTCAGAAGCTGCCGAAGCATCTTCGTGCTCGTGCACACCGTTATCGGGTGCACGACGGGTTACTACTCTACAGTGCAGTCGACGACAACGCGGTCCGCGTTGTCGTGCCCAATGACCATGACCTGCAACTCAGTATCATGTACGAGTATCACGATGCCCCGACTGCGGGGCATCCGGGCTGTGAGAAGACATACCTTCTTCTGACGCGAGACTTCTACTGGGCCCACCAGTATAAATGGGTGCGCAAGAACGTCCGCGCTTGGGAGGTTTGTCAACGTGTGAAGCCTGCGCCTTTCGCGCAGGATCCCTTGCAGTCACTGCCGACTCCGTCGGAGTGTTGACAGTCCATGTCTTTGGACTTCGTGTTCGGTCTTCCCCCGGACAGCCAGGGGAACACGGGCATTGTGGTCTTTGCTGACCGCTTCAGCAAGATGGTACATCTTGCTGCGGTACCCGCTGAAATGACTGCGAAGCAGACGGCGCATCTGTTCGTTGACATGGTGTTCAAACATCATGGCATGCCGATCGACATAGTGTCGGATCGAGACCCGCGCTTCACTGCGCATCTCTGGGAAGAAGCTCGATGTCGACTGCGGACCATCCGCATACGGACGGGCAGACCGAGCGCGTGAACCGCGTGCTCGTTGACGTGCTTAAGAGCTACGCTCACTCGTTCCAACACTGGAGCGAGTGTCTGCTGATGGCGGAGTTCGCCATCAACAACTCGGTGCGTGCCTTGACTGGACATACACCGTTCTACGTGAATGCCATGAGGATATACGCCTCCCGAGTCTACTCGGGATGGTGGCTCCTTCCTTAAGTGGGGGAGGATCTCCGACTGCAACGCGGCAGCCGCAGAATGCCGCTGACACTTGCACAGTGTCAGCCGCAACGACACGAAGTAAAGCCGAGAACCGCGCGTCTGTGCAGGGCACAGACGCCGGCAAGCGCACGAAGAACGTGTCTGTGCGAGGCACAGACACCGCGAAGACGAACGCAGAGGCCGGGCCTACTGCTGGAAACGAGCTGAACTCGTTCAGCTCGGACGCAATCACTTATTGCAGCGCAGACAAGCCGTCATTCGGTTTGTCCAAGACGCTATTGCAGCTTCTGTTGATCGACAGAAGCTGAACGCAGACAACGTTGGCAGGGGCAACACAAATGAATTCAAGAAGGGTTCATTGGTTTTGTTAGCTACTCAAAACCTGCCTAAACATGCCGTTTCCGACTTCGGGGCGAGCAAGCTCGCTCCGCGCTTCATCGGGCCGTTCACTGTGCTGGCACGGCACGGCAACGCCTACACACTGGACATACCGTCTAGTATGCGCCTCCATCCGACGTTCTACGTCGGACGGCTGAAGCCATACCTGCAGTACGAGCTACCTAACTCGGCTGAACCGAAGTAGAAGACTCGGCGGAAGCCGTCATCCTCACCAGCGCGAAGTCGCGCTGGAGCAGCGGGTCGAGCCAATGGTCCAGCTCGGCCGGAACGATCGAGGCGGCCTGGGAGGCCGCCGCAACCTGAGGATACTCCAGAGCGCCGAACCCAGCGCTCTGGAACTACTCCACGACCGGAACTCGGTCGTGGGGAGACGCGAGATCAGAGTCAACACCAAGTTGACCACACACGAGGCGTGTTTCCACCACCACCGCCGCCAATTCGTGACGCACACGGCTCAACTCGATGGATAGTTGAGCGGATTGTTGGTCACAGTATCCCGAGAACGAACAGGCAACCGGTTCGTTTTCGTATTCGTTGGAGAGGATTCCCTCCCAACCAAGATACATGGGAGTCGCGGAACGTCTTGCTCGAAGACGTCCCGGACATGGTGAGGGCGTACGAAGCCCACCATGCACTACACACTGGAAAGTAATACGAGCGCTGTTGTTAACAACAGCGCCCGAAGGCACTTCAAGGGCAGGCTGTGGGTCCTGCCCCCGCGGCAGCGACGCGCTTCGCACGTTGCCGCGCATGCTACTCAGCAGCAGAGAGGTTCTCCGCTGCTGCGCCAGCGGTCTTCAACTTCGACGCGCTCGTTCCATTACGAGCGCGCTATCTTCAACGTCACGCATTGGCCAAGCGGTCAATGGTAGTTGACGTGCCGGGACCGGCACGTCTAACCTTGATGGGGGGATGGTGTAACGGGGTTACACGCACAAGTGGCTACAGTCACTTGTAACTCTAACAGACACGACGTCTGGTAGAGGTTCGAAAGACTTTCTCGTCCTTGGTGTAGACACACCAAAGGCTACATACATTTAGGATCACCACGACGGGTGGTCCATAGAGACTTAGGATTCCTATTGGTTGAGAGCAGCATCTTTTAGCCAATGAGTGACTTGCATGTTAGCAGAATCCTGCCAACCAGCCGTTGGCAGATTCCTAGTTTAGAATATTACATTTAGAGGAAGTCAGAAGATAAAACAAAAATAGCAGTTCTCATCTTTTACCAAAACCCGCTACTTGGAGTCTTTATCTTGTTTAAAGTATACTCGTGGATCTCGAGTATACTTAACTCAAGTAAAAAAAACCTACGCTTCCTCATACACGTGCGCATACGTGTAAGCCGTAGTAGTGAGCCAAGGTAGGCCCATTACAGCATTGTTGTTGCATCTTGTGTTCGCGCCGGAGTATCCTGTCCGGGTGTGAGTATGCATACCCGACAACTCGTTCGCCCAAACTACACTCACGATGATTCCTCTGTCGCATCATCGGATACGTCAGATGGACCACCGTATGACGATGACCTTGTGGATTCGGTGCAAAGGACCAGTTAAAATCCAGTGATGAGCAGAGAGCCAGCTATCCCTAGTTCCACCCAGCAAGCCCGACAGAGAGCATTGCCTCCACAGTCAGTTTTGCTTCGACCTTGCTTCTCGACGACGAAGGCGAACTCCCGCCGACACAGCGTACGGAACCCCGGCCCACAGATAGCCAAGAGAATGTAGCGGCCACGGAGAATGTAGCGACCACAGCGGAGCGTACGGTGTCCCAGTACTCGGAACCCCAAGAGAACGTAGCAGCGGCGGTGCGACCGTCGCAGCGCACGGAACCCCGGCAGCACGCAGCAACAATGCCCCGGGAGCACGCAGCAACAGTGTCGTCTGGAACCCAAGCCGCGCCTACTCGGCGCTCATCGCGAACCAGAAAGCCGACTTAGCGTGCGATCGAGTCGCGACAGCAATACCAGAAGCGCAGTAGACGTTAAGTCTAGATGGTAGGTATCCTTTTAACCTTAGCTTCGATCGCCTTGTATTAATCAATTCATTAAGTTTTCATTGCCTGCAGAGACTCATTTAAACATCCTTCGCAATGACGCTTGGCGGCGGTGTCGGCGGCGAGTCGGGAGTCTCTTCACTGGGAACTGCCGGCGAGGGAGTCTCGATCGCCCCAGCAGCAGACTCAGGACTACTTGAAGGAGTCGGGGGAGGGTCGACCGAGGTCCCGGAGGCGGCAGGAATGAGCGTAGGGTCACCTGCAGGCGCGGCCGGGGCTGGGGGCACAGCACCAGCGGCGATAGGGGCGGGGGCACCCGCCGAACGAGCCTGGCGTGCCGGACGACGACCCGAAGTGTCGGTGGCGACATCAACAGCTCCCTGAGATGATCAAGAAAGAGATGGAGTCAACCACGAGGATTCGAATGACAGTGAGGAGCAGCGGGAGCGACGAACGTACCGGTCCGGAGCACTGGAGAGCCCGAAGAGCAGCGGCAGCCGCGTCGGCGAATGCACGCGACGGTGGAGCCATGGAGTCGAAGAACTGAGGACGCCTAGACGCTCACCAGCATGGGAGGCTCGCGTCGCGGCGGGGGCAGTTGCGGTATTGGAAAGTGGTAGTTTCCAACGCTGTTGACCCGCCAGCCCGACAATCAAGTTCAATCAAGGGGCGATCAAGGCGAGGTCAAGCGAGAGACGGAGATGGCTGCTTCTGATTGGATGATGAGATTATCCTCGGTAGAGTGACAGGCAGTGGCCGAAGCCTCGTCGGGTCCTAATAGAACCCCGAACGAGGCTTCATGGTACCCACTTTTAGGTACAGATGCATTTTTGTTACGTACTTCGGCCGCACTTATTAGTGTAGCCTCGGTCGTCATTTGATGTGTCCGGAATCGCCTTATTGCGATCGTTCACACTAGATATTTGTATAGGGACATAGGACTCATCATAGGATGGCCAGAACGAGGCCCCCAGGGCCTCAGAAAACTCAGTAATAAAAAGACAGTCTTCCCCCAAAGCCAACAAGGGTCAAGTCCGACTTCGGTAAGTGTAGCTAGCTTATCGTAGTGCCTGTACACGCTCGGCTGCGTGTGGATGCCTGTCGGCGAGCTTATCGTGCATTGACCGAGAGTTTCCTTGGCAGCGCCAAGAGTTGGCGTGGCCGGAGAGGCAGGAACGGTATTAGAGTATCGTTCAGTATATATTTGTGGGATTAGAGTGTCCCTGAGTGTATTAGTCTACCTACCCAGGTTTTACCTTGGTCCCCCTGTATAAGGCCTAACACACCGGTACCCTTCCTTTCTGAGGGACTGAAGTGGGGTTGCGCGAAAGCGCTACATAGTACCCTAGCCTTAGCTCGTGGCTAGCGGTACAGGTTTTTGGGTTGACCGAAGACAACCTAAGGTGGACAGAGGCGCTTGCAACCGACCCGGTGTAAGGGATCGTTCCTGGTCATCAGGTTTTGATCCAATATGCGCTTACCTTTGCGGGTTAGCGCAACGCCACCGTAGAGTGTCTAGCCGAGTTGTAGGAATAGACAGCAAACTTGACCCATACATTCCAATCTGTCTGCCTCATGAACGTTGCCACGCAATCTTTCCACGAGCGGTGAAAACGCTCCACAAGTCCAACGAGTTGAGGTCGGTACGGTACGGGATTGATCTGATGAGCTTGCAGGAGCTGCACTAACTCCTCAATCACTTTGCCAGCCAGCTCTGGAGCTCCGTCCGTCAGCAGTTCACGGAATACCCCAAAGCGTAACACCACCTCCTGCATAATGAACGTCGCCACCGTCTCAGCCGTATGTTCCGTCACGCAGCTCGCAACAGCATACCTCGTTACGTATTCGACGGCGGCGATACCTGTCACCTCCGTCGGCTACCGGGAAGGGTCCAGCAACATCGAGCGCTCACCGGTCTCCTACCCCACCACCGCGTAAACTTCGTAGCGGCGGTACCGCTTCACGCGGTTTCGCCATCCGAGACCCGCACTCAGGGCATCCACGCACTCATCGTCTCACTTCTCGGTACAATCCCGGCTACCAGTACAGCTGGGCTACGCGACCATACGTGTGAGGACCTAGCAGGTGTCCGTTCCACATGCTGCCGTGCATTTCTTTGAAGACAGCCGCCCAAAGTGTCGGTGGCAGCACCACTCTCCGTCCGTTCGGCGTATCGACCGTCACCAGGCCGTACTCGTTCGTCACCGTCATGTTGCCGTACTTACCGTCCGCTACCAGCCGCTTTACAATCTTACTGCGCTGCTGCGCCGTCACCAATTCGTCATCGCTCAGCTGGATCGTCTAATCGTCAACAGGGTCACTCCGTTCGTCATCGTCCATGCTGCCCGCGCCGTTCGCCATCATCATCGTGCCGTTCGTCATCGGCACCGTGCTGTTCGTCACGTCCTTGGCCGCTGGGGTGTTCGTCTTCGTCGCCGACGTCTCGTTCGTCGTCTTTGCGCTGCCGGAGCCCTTCGTCGTGGGCTTCGTCTTCGTCACTGGCGTCGTCATCGCCTTCGGTGCTGCTGGTACCGTCGTGGGTGCCATCGTTCGCGTCCGTGCACTCTTCGTCGCTGGTGAAGCGTCACCTCGTGCCGCTGTCGTCGTCTGTTTCGTCCGCGTTGGGCTCGAGACGCCGCAGTCGTCATCTCCGAACGCGTGGGACTCGCAGTCCGTGCGCGTATCGTACTCGTCGCCATTGTTCGTGTCGGGGTGACCACCGCGTGGTGTCCACCGTCTCGTTCTGCATCACCATGTGGCACAGCTGCTCCTGGTCACGTGGGGCAGTTGATGCTGACGTCGGCGTCGATCTCGGTGCCGTCCGAGGCTCCGTAGCCGACTCCGCATTCGCAGCCACCGTCGTCGTAGTTGCCACCGTCCCCGTAGTCTCCGTAGCTTCCGTTCGGCCAGCACTCAGCGCCGTACTGGTCGCGTCGCCGTTGTTCGTCACCGTCGTGGCCCAGTCCACACGTCGCTGGTCTCGTTCGCGAAGACGCTCACTGCGTCTCGTTGCAGCAGTCACCGTCTGCATCGCGCGTCTTCGGCCGTTCGTGGTCGTCACCGCTGAGCCGGTCATCATGGTCGTGGACGCTCCGCTGTCCTCGTCATGCGCTGGCGTTCCGGCGGTGTTGTCCTCCGTCACCGTCTAGGTCGTCGACCTCGTCATGCCGTCCGCCGTACTCGGTGCCGTCACGGATCGCCTCGGAGCCGTCGTTGGTGTCGCCGCCGTGACTATTGGCGCCACCGCAGTCTCCGTCGACACCGCTTCGTCCGTCAGCTGGTTCGTCGTCTGGTCCGTCGTTCTTCCCGTCGTCTCGCCCGTCGCCTCGCGTGTCTCATCCACAGCTGCCGCTGAGTTCATGCTGTCCGTCACCTGCATCGTCGCGTCCGTCGCCGTGTTGCCAGTCGTCACTCTGGCCATCATGTCCGTGGCCGTCATCTCGTTCACCATGCTGCTCGGTGGCATTGCCGCCGCCGTGCCCATCGCCGCCTCGTCATTCTTCCCGCCGTCCGTCGTCAGGACCGTCGCCGTGGCGTCCGCCACTGTCGTCTCCGCCGCTGGAGCACGTGTCGGCGGAGCAGCTGCCGTCACTTCGTCCGTAGGCGTCGTACTGCTCGCGTCTGTCGTCCTTGGCGTCGTCTGGCGCCGTCGCTGCCGTCCTACCGCTGCTCTGACTGCTGCCGAGGCCCGGGATAAGGCATCGGCTACTACGTTCGTCGATCCCGGCCGGTATTCGACCTGAAACTCGTATTCTTGTAGTACTAGCGACCAACGATGCAATCGCCCAGCCCGATTCGGCCGAGTCATCAACCATTTCAGCGCCGCGTGGTTCGTGGTGATCGTGAAGGCTCTGCCGTACAGGTAGGGTCGGAACATCTTCACGGACCAGACCACAGCGAGACATTCGATCTCAGTGATGGAGTAGTTCGACTCCGCCTTACTGTTCACCTTACTGCCGTAGGCAATCGGCTGCCAGCCGCGTCCGTGGTCCTGCATGAGGTAGGCCCCAAGCCAACCTTACTAGCATCCGTCACCAGGCGGAATGGTAGTTCAAAATTAGGATAGAGTAGCAAAGGTCGCGTGGTGAGCAACATCTTCACGCGTTCAAACGCGAACTCCTGCGCCTCACGCCATTCCCACTGCACGTCCTTCTTCAACAAGCGAGTCATCGGCTCCACGATCGAGCCGAAGGCTGCAATAAACTTACGGTAGTAACCAGCGAGGTGTACAACCCGTTTGACCTCCGTTGCGTCCACAGGTCGCGGGAAATCGCGTACAGATCGCACCAACCGTTCAGTGGGCTGCACGCCCTGGACACTCAGATGGTGGCCAAGATACTCCATTGAAGTAGTGGCAAATGTACATTTTTTTCAGCTTGATACTTAGGCCAGCAGACCGTAATCTCTCTAATACACTAGCCAGTTCAACCACATGCCGTGCAATTCCGCCCTTCGTGAAGCTGATAATGTCGTCTATGTACACCAAACAGGTCAGCCACGTCAAACCGCGAAGCACTCCATTCATCAGCCGTTGAAAAGTAGCAGGAGCGTTGGTAAGGCCGAAAGGCATTCGTCGAAATCGGTACAACCCTCTCTTCGTCATGAAGGCCGTCTTATCGCGGTCCTCTTACGCCACACGAATCTGCCAATACCCGGATCGTAGGTCAAGGGTCGTGAACAGCTGTGTTCCGCCCAAAGACTCCAGCGTTTCATCTATTCGCGGCAACGGGTAGACATCCTTACGCGTGACGCTGTGCAGGGATCGGTAGTCCACACAGAACCGTACAGAGCCATCTTTCTTGCGCACGAGCACGGCAGGGTAGCCCCAGGCTCCTTCTCCATGCTCAATCACCCCCGCCGATAACATAGAGTCTACGTTACTGTCCACAATAGCGTCCTCCGTCTGTGCCTGCCGTCGTCGTCTCATCATGATGGGAGCGGCGTCCCCAGTGTCGATGTGATGCTCGACGTTGAGTGTAGTAGCAGGAGGACACTCGTGCTGTACATTCGCTAGATCGCGATAGGCTCGTAGTAATCGTAGGATAAGGTCACGGGCATCTGGTTCCTCGGCGCCAATGTCCACGTCCTTCTCGTCGTCTAAGGGCGTACCGGTGTCGCCCAACTCGTCCAACCAGGTCTGCACGCGTTCTGGCTGCAACTCGCCACGCATCGTCAAGAGCTCAACGTCTCCATTAATAAGTATCCACACACCTAACTCCTTTCTGCTAGGTAGCTTGATGCGGCCACCGTACGTGTTGATAGCAGGGATCAGGGCCTTGCCGTTTGTCACCCTCGTCACTGCTGACGCGAGCAGCACTACACCGTTGTTCACCGTAGGTAGAAACACACCTTCTTCGCCATCTGGCGCTGCGATCGCCACCTCCACCGTCTGCACGGCACGTCTCTGCAGGTTCGTCACGCTGACTAACCTCACGGCCGCCACCGCTGAGTCGTCCCTTCAGTCCGTCGTCCGGAACGGAATAATCACGTCACGGCCGCGCTCAGCGTACCGCACTTCATCACGATCAAAGTCCATCGTCGTTCGATGACCCTCGAGGAAGTCCACGCCCACGAGGAACTCGCTGGTGCACCCCTCGACGATACACGCGTCGATGGTCACCATCTGCCCGTACACGTTCGCCATGCTGAACGTCCACACGCCCAACACGTCCAGCAAGAAGCCGCCAATCCCCTCCACGTACTTCATAGGGGCGTCCACCTGCTTCCGTTCACCATGCGCCATCCATTCCGTGCCCGCCACGGAGTAGCGCGCACCACTGTCGATCTTGACGTGCTGCTGCACGCCGTCCACCATGCTGGCCGCCTCCCTCACGCCGTCATCATCATCATCATTCCCGGCCGCCACGGTGCCACCGTATTGCACCAAGTTCACACGGGCTCGCTCCCCCACCGCCGGCAACTCGTTGCTGCCGTCGTACTTCCAGCGCGCTGCGCGCTTCTTCAGCTTGCCGCCGTCGTCGCTCTTCACGCTCAGCGACGGCACGCGCGACTTCGCCATCGTCACACATGTTCTTGGCCGCCATCTCGCGTGCACGCTGCACACGCTGCCGCTTCGCCTCACGTTACGACCGCTTGACGGCCATGCGCACCCTCGCTACGCTGCCGAGCTTCGTCATCGCCTCGTCCGTGAGCTCCGTGCCGAGCTCGACTGCCGCCATCTCGCCCTTCTCCGTCGTCCCAGCGACGGACTCGTCGCCATCCTCAGCCTCAGACACGTCGTCCGGCTGTTCGTCGTTTGTCACCGGCGTCGCGTTCGTCCGCGCGGCGCCTTTCTCAGCTGACGGTACACCGTCTGCCGCTTCGCCGCCTTCCTCAGAGGCTGACTCCGCCTCGGAGTAAACAGGGGCCGCCCTCGTCGCCTGGGCCATCGCAGCTGTCACCGCTGCGCACTTCGCCGTGGCGCCGTTGCCCTTGCCGCCTTCGTCACTTTCATCCGTCGTGTGCACGTACCGCAGGGCTGCCATCGCCGGCCGCACCGTGCATACATACCGCTCCGCTCGCTCTTCGTCACGAGCTGCAAGCTCTTCGTCCAATTGAGCTGTAACAGCTCGTCTCACCACTGCCACACTCCCGTCGTTCCGCACGTTCATGCCGTTCACCATGTTGCCCTTACCGTCCGTCGCCGTCACCAGCACCGTCGGCGCGTCCGTCGTGCACGCCGTATCGCCGTCCATTGCCACCATCACCGGTAGCTGGGGAGTCCGTCGTATCGCCGAGCGCCGTGATCCCCCTACGTTGCCCGATTCTCGTTTTCCTGTTGCTTTCTCTCCTGCTCACGTCGAGCGAGATACTCGTCGTTGCGGGCGCGCGCTTCAGCATCTGGACAATCGCGAGCGAAGTGCCCCAGCTGATTACAGGCATAACACTTGAGTTCGCCGAACCGTCCTGGTGCCGGAGCCGCCTCGGCCGTCTTCCTTGGTGCCTCCGTTGCCTTGACTTCGCGAGTCGCAGCCTTCGTCCGTCTAGCCGCCATCTTCACCTTCTTAGGAGGCGGCGGTGCACGTGGAGCGTCTGCTTCCTCATCGTAGTCGCTCTCTACGTCGTAGTCCGCGCCAGCCGCCACTGCCATGTTCACCTTCGCCCTGTGAGCGATCTTGGCCGTCGCGATGCGCTTCGCCGTCGTCGGTGCAGCTGCCGGTGCCGTGAGTTTCCGTGGCACGGGCACCCACATGTGTCCGTCCTTTCGGCGCCTCCCACAGGCCGAGGTACTTGTTCGTGAAGCAGGCCAGCTTCTCTTCCCCCGCCACGTCCGTACTGTCAACGCCCGGAATCAGCGGCATGTGCCCGGCCGTTCCATTCGCCGGCACCACGTACGTGTCAGGTGCGGTGACGAACGCTTGGCCGATGTATTCCATGCCTTGCGCCACATTGTCAATTGGGTCGTTAATTTCCGTTGCTTTGTCAACAGCTTCCTCCAGCGTCTCAGGCTTCGGTCGCTGCTTCACGAGGAGCCGCGTCGTCCGATCCAAGCTGCGGTAGAACTGGGCGAGCAGCACACGTTCTCGGATGCGGTTGTTCCCACACAGGTCGCGGAGAGCAGCAGCGAAGTCCGCGTACGTCTCACCGGGCATCATTCGTCGTTGGCCGACACGCCACTCGGCCATCGCCGTAGCGCGCAGCAGTGAGGACTTCAACTTCGTCCACGTTCGCTCACGGTCGCGTAGTTTACGTTCCAGCTGGACCCACCAGCGGCGGCGCTGTCTTGTAGCTTGTTGCCTAAGATGTAATAGAGTTCTTGATCCGTCCATTCACCTCGTCCTGACAGCCGTGCACCTTCAAGTGCCAGGTCCACGCGCGCGATCCAGGTCGTCACCGTCTGCGTGTCGGTGTCTGCGGGTGCAGGGGATGGCGCGGGGTTGGGCGCCGTGGTGCTCAGCTGGTCCAGCCTCGCGTCGATCCTCGCCATCGTGGTTGCCATCTGCTGCAGGGCAGCGGTCAGCGCTGCTACTGGAGCCATCGCTGCGCCGTCACCGTTGCCGCTGGCTACTGCTTCGTTGGGTGGCGCGTCCTGCGCGTCGACCACGCCGTGATCGTCTCGTTCGTCGCTTGGGTTGTCGGCGTCGTCCGGTTCGTTCTCCTTCGTCTCTTCGTCCTCGGCCTCTTCCTGACCTTCTTGTCGCGCCAGATCCGATCCTCCAGTAGGTACGGGAACGGACGCCTGAGTCTGAGTCGCTGGCTGATTCCTCGTCGCACGGGTCGTGGGTTGCATGGCGACCTTCGTCCGAGCCATCCGAGCGTCTTCAGGTGTCTTCGTAAGTCGAGGGCTGCGTCGAATACGTACACTAGGCCCCTGTATGACCACCATGCAACGTGTTGTGTGCCCCACACGCTTGGGGTTTGGTCGCGACTGTGCTGATGCAGTCAGAAGTCCGTCTGGTCGTCAGTGACCAAGCGTAAGACACTGCGCCGGTGCGTGCCCGACTGACAGCACACCTATTTTATTTAGATGAACTAGTACGATGTAAGCCACCGACTAACTTCAATTCACGCTACTTTACGTGTACAACTTGAGTGCCGCTCGTACGCCTGCTCTAGCTACTCGGGTGTACGCCCACACGCGCCTGGAAGCCACGTGCCTCCTAGCCCGTCACTCCGTTTCCGTACACGCCGCTGTAGCCGTCCACCGAGGTCGCCGTTAGCGTCCACCGCCGTTCGTCCACCTTCCGTCCGTCCGTCCGTTCGTCGCTTGAGTGCTCGCTGCCGAGCACGTGTTCGTTCGGCCTGTTCGCCATCCATCCAAACCAAAAGTGAGCTCTGTCGTGGGGCTCGCAGAGCCCGGAGGTCTCGAGGTCTTCGTGGATCCCGTGCAGCAGATCCTGTCGACCACACGGCCGACCGGATTCTCGTTCCACACTGGCGCTGACTTCAACGCCGTCAGCTGCCGACGTCACGTCTGCCGCCTCACACTCCGCCGAGACGCCTGCCTCCTTACACCACGTTGGGTATGTGTAGCAGTGACTACAGTACAGCGTCAACAAAGCAGAGTCGTTATGCAGAGTTCCACGTTGATCGAGCTGCCCACGTTGGAACTGTAAAACAAGTTGTATTTTTCCTAATTGTTATCGGAAATTATTTCAGATTCAGAGTTAAGGAGCGATTGGAATCCCTGGTGTAGATAAGTGCATTCCTGACCAAGTCGATCTCGACAAATGAGGGGTTGGTGTGAATTGGAAGGGGCCGCCACAACAAGCCAAGAGAAGAAAGCGCTGCGGCTGACTGCGACGCCCCCACGAAGTCCCAAAACCGGCTCATGAAGTAGAAGCTGGCCGAGCAAAGCGACCAAGAAGGCCGCGGGTGGCCCCTCAAAGACCAGCGGCAAGCAGAAAAATGTCAAGCCCTCGGAGAGAGTGAAACCTGCTAAGAGCACGGCCGTCCTGTCGAATTCTGACCTGAGGCCGAGTTACAGCACCAGGCGCTGAGCTCTGGCGTGGCTGCCGGCGCGCAGGACATCCTGTTAC
This sequence comes from Phytophthora sojae, assembly GCF_000149755.1. Classification (NCBI taxonomy): domain Eukaryota; phylum Oomycota; class Peronosporomycetes; order Peronosporales; family Peronosporaceae; genus Phytophthora; species Phytophthora sojae. The sequence continues at coordinate 6,230,279 of NW_009258117.1, forward strand.
GGACTTGCATTCGCTCTGGATGTGCTGTTTTAACGCTACTAACATGTTAGCTCAAAATACTAGACACTAACAAACAGTTAGCTAACACGTATAGCAACTAACATGCCAGCGTTAGGGAGTGCACTAGCCCTTCAGCATCGCGCTTATCAATGCTAGGGGTTTCCAAGTGGGAAAAAGTATTGATTAGCTCAAATGTTTTTTAAGTTGTTTGTATTTGGAGGTACGCTCTGCTACACTTGTGATTTCACGTCTCTTGAGTGCCCCGCCTAGTCGATGGGCTGAAGGTTGGTCCAAATCACGCCCACCGCGTCGGGCCCAACGCCCGCGTAACCAATGAAGCCACCCAGCTCGAACCCGTCTGGAGCACAAATGGTTGCGGTCTTGGTCGTGGTGGTGCCGCCAGAGATAGACTTGCCTGTATCGGTGGTGAGCTTGATGTACCTGATGCGGGTTTTGCCGTTGCTGTCACCCCAGTGGGCCTCCATGCACTTGACGAACTCATTGCCCCCCTAAGGAGAGCGTCTTCAGATCTCCATCATTTCCGCCGTGGAAAACGTTGGCCTTCTTGCCCCAGTAGTCAGTGAGGTTGATTCCGACGCCATTGACGCCCTGGCCGGTGCGGATCGAGATGGAATGCACGGTTTCACCAGCCGACACGATGCCCGAGTCCGTGGACAAGGTATCTTGGTTTTGACCGCCGAAGACTTCGCTAAATATGGCGCCAATTGGTGAATCGTCTTGCGCAGCAACGCCGAGAGCGACTGCGGTTAGGACCGGAGAGAAGAACCTCATCGTTCGGCTTGAGCTTGTTACTGGTAGGACGCGAAATCAAAAATGACGAGCTGGAGCTTCTCACTCTTGTCAACTTACAGTTCGGTCCGAATGTTTTTTGTTGCTGAGACAGCCGCAATCAAAACTACTTCATTCGATGTACTAATCAATCCGAAGTACGAATGCGTTAACGCGAGACCTTGGGAATGTTGCAAACTGTACCAACGTCCAAATGGAAAATAAATCGTTTGGAAACGTGTGGCTGAAGTATTTTCTCGATTCCTCGTATGATGCGGCGTACTTAAGCCAAGAATCCCCGATTTAGTGTACTGTAGTCAGACTTCAGCCTGGGACATACATCGAGCGGATGATGCGGCAAGCAGGACTATTAAGCTAGGATAGAAGATTGGATCGGCCGATTGGAAGTCTTCAAATGATTACTCAGGTACAGTTATCTAAACAAACACATATCTTCCACGTTACCACCTGGCAGCTTTAGATTGGGTATACTGTACCATGGTACCGTACAACCCTGTTGTCGTCGTCGGCGTTGTTGTTGTGGCAACAATTCGTCCCTACTGCTATGTATAGTAAGTGTTTGGATACATTAGAGTCTCTTAAAGTCCAGAATTTGGTGCTAGTTAAAGGAAAGAGCGTTTGGTCACCACGCTTAAAACCTCGTTAATACCGTCTACAAAGTTAGAAGTTACGATCGGCAATGCCACATTGTAAATCACGCCGATAGCCGGTTGATGGAGCGGTGAATCGTGCAATACGCCTATTTCAGCCCTACATGGTGCGTTTCTTGGACTCGCGTTACAGCACCTTTAATACGACAGCACAACATCTGCCTAAAGCGCCTTTAAGCCCTACGGCGCCTTTAAGCTAAAAAGAGGGGGTGAATCTGCGGTGCTGCAGTGTACTGGAGCAGACCCCCGCAAAAACGAAAACTAACACCGAGTAGCGGCACCGGGTCCATCCGCTGGAATGCCTGGCGGTGGGCTTGCCTCCGCAAATACTGCGTAGACCTGCATTACGGGCACTCCGCGCAGGTTTGCTTGCCGTGGCAACGTGTCCTAACCAGATGAGCCCATGACACCCGTCCCGCTGCTATCCGTCAATACAAATCCCTTATTATTCTGATCTGTGTAACGCTTTGCTTCGGTACACAGACTTTGCACAGATTGCTAGGGCGCCCTTAACTTTACGGCGCCATTAAAGTGTAGGAGGGATGACCTCCAAGCCTGATGGCACCATTAACGGTGCTGTTGTGCTGTCGCATTAAAGGCGCTCTAACCACCTCACGTTTCTTTGCTTTGATGTTCTCAATAAAGACGCTGTGAACCTATGGCGTCAGCTGATCACCCAATCCTTCGTGTTATCCTGATGCTAACGAGGTACAGTACTTAATACTGTACTCAATAATGCAAGGCACTTGTTGCTGCACCCGACTGGGAATCATGCGATGAGGCAGCTGCACCCGACTGGGGTGCAATGACACCCGACTAGACCGACCCAACCCGACTGAAAATAGAGCCGGGTTTAGAGCCGAGTTCTGGCTATACATTGGCTTGTGTATAGCTGGACAGCAAAAGTTGTGTAAACCACCTTACAAAAGACCGACGTCGGGTACTCGACTCAGTCGGGCCGCCTCAGTCGGGTACTGGGCTCAGTCGGCCTCAGTGACTCAGTCGGGCTGCCTCAGTCAGTGTGTGAACGCAGCATGCGATCATAACTTGTGAGCCAAAGGATCACTGCGCTACATGTAGCAACGTGTGCGTTGCCGCCAAGTGTGTCTCTAGAGTCGAAAACACAATAGAACAACAACGCGCATCATGCTGCAACGTGTTTGGTGCCCCACACGCTTGGGGTTTGGTCGCGACCGTGCTGATGCGGTCTAAAGTCCGGATGGCCGACAGTGTCCAAGCGTAAGACACTGCGCCGGTGCGTGCCCGACTGGCAGCAACACCTACTTTATTCAGATGAACTAGCGCGGTGTCAACCACCGACTAACTACAAATACACGTCTACGTCGAACGCGCACGACTCAGTTCCGTAGTCGCTCCTCTAGCCACTCGGGCGTACGCCCACACGCGCCTGCCCTACTCGTCGCAGCCGTCGAAGAACTCGGAAGCTACGTGTTTCCTGTTCGTCACTCTGTTGTCGTCCACGCCGCAGCCGTCCACCGAGGTCGTCGTTAGCGTCCACCGCCCTTCGTCCACCTGTCGTTCGTCCGTTCACCGCTTGTTGCGCTTGCTGCCAAACGTGCGTTCCTCGGGCCTGCTCGCTGGCCGTCAAAACTCAAAGTGAGCTCTGCCGTGGGGTTCGCGGAGTCTAGCGGGCCCGAAGATCCAGTAGATCCCTCGGTACCGTGCAGCAGATCCTGCCGACCACAATGCCAGCCGGATTCACGTCCCACGCCGCCGTCTACTTCAACGCCGTCGCACGGCGTGGTTGCTGCACCCACCGTCTCGTCCTTCGCCGTGTCGTCGGCCTCCTTACGCGTCTTCCTCATACCCAGGGTCTTCCACGACCCGGTCGTCCATGTTGAGTCGTTCGTATTGAGCCACCGGCGTCCTCCGTGCTCGTGAGCGTCCATCTGCGTCGAGCCATAACTCACCGTCGCCCGTCGTTCATCGTCGTGGGCCACTGCACGGACACAGCTCGTACTCGAGCACGTGCGGCCCGGCTCCGTTGCGCCGTCGCCGTCTCCGTCGCTCCACCACGAGTCCACTCGTGACGTCGCGCACACCAGTGTCGTCCACTGCTGCTCGCGTTCGTTTCGAGTTTCCAGCTCTCGTCGTTCGCCCAGCTGGCGCCTTCGCTGACCGTACAGCCGCTGCTGTCTCCGGTTCATCCCGCGTTGACCGCTGTTCTTCATCGTTGAGCTGCTCGTCAATGTCGCGCGCAATCTGCGCAAGTAGTGCTTCAGGATAATGATAACTAATGAGGAAAGACACGTGAGCGATCAACGTCTCCGCCTTCCCTGTCTTATCCTCACGCGTCAGCACGAATTGTCGTACCCAGCAGGTTCCACGATCCGTAGTGGTCCCATCCACTGGTGCACGAACTTCGTGGCGTTCTTGCCACGGGGCGGGTTGTGCATCCAGACAAAATCGCCGGCCTGAAACTGCCGCCTGTTCCGAGTCTTCCGATTATAGTACCGAGCCTACCGTTCTTGTTCGCGTCGTCGCGCATGCTCTGCACACTCATGGCTTCGTTCCATTGCTTTCACCAGGTTCGCGTGGTAAGCCGGCAACTCACCCGCTTCCGTCACCTCCGTCCGTCTCAGCAGTTCGTTGGGAGCTCTCAGCCGTCGTCCCATCATAAGCTCGTTCAGGCTCAGTGCCACAGTAGAATGCTTTGCCGAGTTGTAAGAATAAACAGTGAATTTCACCCAAAGATTCCAATCGACTTGTCGTTCGTCTTGCATGAACGTCGCCACGCAGTCCTTCCATGAGCGATGAAAGCGCTCCACAAGTCCAACGAGTTGAGGTCGGTACGGTACGGGATTGATCTGATGAGCTTGCAGGAGCTGCACTAACTCCTCAATCACTTTGCCAGCCAGCTCTGGAGCTCCGTCCGTCAGCAGTTCACGGAATACCCCAAAGCGTAACACCACCTCCTGCATAATGAACGTCGCCACCGTCTCAGCCGTATGTTCCGTCACGCAGCTCGCAACAGCATACCTCGTTACGTATTCGACGGCGGCGATACCTGTCACCTCCGTCGGCTACCGGGAAGGGTCCAGCAACATCGAGCGCTCACCGGTCTCCTACCCCACCACCGCGTAAACTTCGTAGCGGCGGTACCGCTTCACGCGGTTTCGCCATCCGAGACCCGCACTCAGGGCATCCACGCACTCATCGTCTCACTTCTCGGTACAATCCCGGCCACCAGTATAGCTGGGCTACGCGGCCATACGTGTGAGGACCGTGCAGGTGTCCGCTCCACACACTGCCGTACATTTCCTTGAAGACAGCTGCCCAAAGTGTCGGTGGCAGCACCACTCTCCATCCGTTCGGCGTGTCGACCGTCACCAGGCCGTACTCGTTCGCGACCGTCATACTGCCGTACTTGCCGTCCGCTACCAGACGCTTCACGAACTTGCTGCGCCGCTGCGCCGTCACCAGTTCGTCATCACTCAGCTGGAGCGTGTAGTCGTCCACAGGGGCGCTCTCCTCGTCGCCGCCCATGCCGTCCGCGCCGCTCGTCACCGTCATCACATCGTTCGTCATCGTGACGGCGCCGTTCGTCGTGCTCTTGGCCGCCGTCGAGTTCATCGTCGTCACCGACATCTTGCCCGCCATCTTCGGGTTGGCGGCACCCTTGGTCGAGGGCTTCCGCTTCGTCACCGCCGTCGGTGTCGCTCTCACCGGCGTTGGCGTCACCGCGGGTGCCTTCGCTCTCGTCTCCGCAGTACCTCAGCAGGTGTCGTCCTCTGTGTACGTGGCGTACTCATCGCCGGAGTCCATGTCGGAGTGGCTGCCGCATGGCGTCCATCGTCTCGCACTGTACGAGCACCTGGTACGGCTGCATCCTGGTCACGTGGGGCAGTTGTCGTCGTCGGAAGCGTGGCTCCTGGTGTCGTCCGGGGCGCCGTAGCCACCGTAGTCGTCGTCGTTCCCGTAGTTTCCGTGGGTGCATCTCGCTCAGCACATTGCGCTGGGCTGGTCGCGTCGTCCGCGTTCGTCACCGTCGTGGCCCAATGCACGTGCCGCTGATCGCGTTCGCGGAGGCGCTCACTGCGTCTCGTTGCAGGTTTCGCCGCCTTCTTCACGCGCTTCCGGCCGGTCGTGGCAGTCACCGTGGTGCCAGCCGTCGTTATCGTAGCTGTCCTGCTGTCTTCGCCAGGTGCTGCCGCTCCGTCGTCATCGCCCGTCGCCGTCATCTCGATCGTCGTCATCCGGGCGCCATCCGTCGTGCTCGGTGCCGCGTTGGGCCGGCTCGGAGCCGTCGTTGGTGTCGCTGCCGTGACGTTTGGCGCTGCTGTAGTATCCGTCGGCGTCGCTTCATCCATCGATGGCCGCGCTACCTCCGCCGCTGCCGTCGTCCTGGCATCTGCTTCGGCCGCGGTGACGGCATGCACCATGTCGCCACCCGCCGTCATCTCATCCGTCAGCTGGTCTGTCGTCGCTCCCGGCGCCTTGTCCGTCGTCTCGCTCGTCGTCTCATGTGTCTGATCCACAGCTGCTGCTGGATCCATATTGCCGTCCGTCAGCATCGTGGTGTCCGGCGTCTTGTCGGTCATCTGGGGCGCCATCCCGCCCGTCGTCCCGTTCGTGGTGGCTGTCCGGCTTGCCGCACCGCTCGGTGGCGTCGCCGCCGCGGCGACTGCCATCATCTCATCGTTCGTCATCATCGGGCCGTCCGTCACTGGGGCCGTCATCGTGGCGTTAGCTGCCGTGGTCTCGGCCACTGCAGTGCTTGTCGGCGGAGCTGTCGCCGTTACCTCGCCCGCAGTCGTCGTATTACTCGCATCCGTCGTCCTTGGCGTCGTCGGGCGCCGTCGCTGCCGTCCTACCGCTGCTCTGACGGCTGCAGGTGCCCGGGACAAGGCATCTGCTACCACGTTCGTCGCACCAGGCCGGTACTCGACCTGAAACTCATATTCTTGTAGTACTAGTGACCACCGATGCAATCTTCCGGCCAAGTTCGGCCGAGTCATGAGCCACTTGAGTGCGTCATGGTCCGTGATGATCGTGAAGGCTCTGCCGTACAGGTAGGGTCGGAACATCTTCACGGACCAGACCACAGCGAGACATTCGATCTCAGTGATGGAGTAGTTCGACTCCGCCTTACTGTTCACCTTACTGCCGTAGGCAATCGGCTGCCAGCCGCGTCCGTGGTCCTGCATGAGGTAGGCCCCAAGCCAACCTTACTAGCATCCGTCACCAGGCGGAATGGTAGTTCAAAATTAGGATAGAGTAGCAAAGGTCGCGTGGTGAGCAACATCTTCACGCGTTCAAACGCGAACTCCTGCGCCTCACGCCATTCCCACTGCACGTCCTTCTTCAACAAGCGAGTCATCGGCTCCACGATCGAGCCGAAGGCTGCAATAAACTTACGGTAGTAGCCAGCGAGGTGGACAAACCTCTTTATTCAGTAGCGTCCGTAGGTCGTGGGAATTCCCGCACAGATCTCACCAGCCGCTCAGCGGGCTGCACGCCCTTGTCACTCAGATGGTGGCCCAGGTACTCCACTGAAAAGGAAGAGCACTTGAGCAGTAGTTGGCAAAATGCAAAGTGATTCGATTGAGGTCCTTAGTTCGCAACCGCGTGCTACCTCTAAGCCTGCTACTGGATACACCCTACTGGATTCTCTACTGGATACACAGTTACCTTATCCAATCAGAGAACGCCACGTCGATGCCCATCTTGTACCCACAATCCTGTACCCACAATCATGGCGTAATCACCGTGACGTAATCATCGTCCCGTAATCACCTGAATGATTGCGGTACAACACAGTGAAGGTCACGCCAACCTCACTGATGACGCGTTCGCGTCACACGGTCGCTTGGCGAGGCGTCGTCACATCAGTCTTGACAACACACTGAAGTCGTAGCAAAGGTACACTTCTTCAGCTTGAGACTTAGGCCAGCCGCCCTTAATCTCTCGAATACACCCGCTAGTTCAATCACATGCCGTTCGATACCTCCCTTCGTGAAGATAATGATGTCGTCTATGTACACCAAACAGGCCAGCCACGTCAAACCGCGAAGCACTCCATTCATCAGCCGTTAAAAAATAGCAGGAGCGTTGGTAAGGCCGAAAGGCATTCGTCGAAATCGGTACAACCCTCTCTTCGTCATGAAGGCCGTCTTATCGCGGTCCTCTTCCGCCACACGAATCTGCCAATACCCGGATCGTTGGTCAAGGGTCGTGAACAGCCGTGCTCCGCCCAAAGACTCTAGCGTTTCATCTATTCGCGGCAACGGGTAGACATCCTTGCGCGTGACGCTGTACAGGGCTCTGTAGTCCACGCAGAACCGCACAGAACCGTCCTTCTTCCTTACGAGTACTACGGGAAAACCCCATGCGCCCTCACCATGCTCGATTACACCTGCCGACAGCATAGAGTCGGCATTACTGTCTACAATAGCGTCTTCCGTCTGTGCTTGGCGTCGTCGGCGCATCATAATGGGAGCAACGTTCCCAGTATCAATGTGGTGCTCCACGTTGAGCGTCGTTGCAGGCGGACACACGTCTTGTGCGTTTGCCAGGTCTCGATAGGCACGCAATAGTTTTAGGATGAGCGCACTCGCGCCCGGCTCCTCCATACCGATGTCCACGTCGTGTTCGTCATCCAAGGGCGAGTCAGCGTCCCCCAGCTCGTCCAACCACGTGTTCACACGCTCCGAGTCCAACTCACCATGCATCGTCAAGAGCTCAATGTATTCATACACCTAGCTCCTTTCTGCTCGGCAACTTGATGCGTCCACCGTATGTGTTAATCGCAGGTATCATCGCCTTCCCGTTCGTCACCTTGGTCACTGCTGACGCGAGCAGCACCGCTCCGTTGTTCACTGTCGGCAGGAACACTCCTTCCTCGCCATCCGGCGCTGCAATCGCTACCTCCACTATCTGCACGGCACGTCGGTGTAGGTTCGGGGCACGGGCCAGCCTCACAGCTGCTGTCGCCGAGTCACTCGTTTCCGCCGTCGTCATGAACGGGATGATCACCATGCCGCCGCGCTCATCGTAGCGCACTTCGCCACGGTCGAAGTCCATTGTCGCCCGATGACCCTCGAGGAAGTCCACGCCTACGAGGAACTCGCTGGTGCACCCTTCGACGATACACGCGTCGATGGTCACCATCTGCCCGTACACGTTCGTCATACTGAACGTCCACACGCCCAGCACGTCCAGCAAGAAGCCGCCAATACCTTCCACGTACATCACAGGGGCGTCCACCTGCTTCCTCTCACCGCGTGTCATCCATTCCGTGCCTGCCACGGAGTAGCGCGCGCCACTGTCGACCTTGACGTGCTGCTGCACGCCGTCCACCGTCATCACCGCCGTTGGCAGGCCGCCACTCTCACACCACCGTCGTCATCGTTGTCCTCGGCAGCCACGGTGCGACCGTGCTGCACTAAGTTCACACAGGCTCGCTCACCCGTCTCATCATTACCATTGGCAGCTCGTTGCTGCCTCCGCACTTCCAGCGCACTCCGCGCTTCGTCAGCATGCCGCTGTCGTCGTACGTCACGCTGCGCTTCGAGTTTTGCCACTACACGCGCGACTTCGTCATCGCCACGCATGTTCTTGGCCGCCTGCTCACGCGCACGCTGCACACGCCGCTTCTTCTCTTCGCGCTTCGATCGCTTGACGGCCATGCGCACCTTCGCCACGGTGCCGAGCTCCATCACCGTCTCGTCCGTGAGCTCCACGCCGAGCTCGAGCGCCAAGGACTCTCCGTCTTCCATCTCGCCCTTCCTCGTCGTCTCCATGGCCGACACGTCGCCTTCCTCAGCTTCGACCACGTCGTCGGGCAGCTGGTCGCCCGACATAGGCGTCACGCTCGTCACCGTCGTCACTGCGGTGCCTTCCTCAGCCAGCAGCACGCCGTATGCCGCTTTGCCGCCTTCCTCAGAGGCTGCCACCTCCTCGGAACGAGCAGGGGCTGTCGCCGTTGTGTCCGTCACGACCGCCGTCGCCGTTGGCGTCGAGTCCTTCACCGTTGCGACGCCGCCGCCTTCTCCATCCGTCTTGTGCACGTAACGCAGCGCTGCCATTGCTGGTCGCGCTGTGCACACGTACCGCTCTGCTCGCCCCTCATCTCGAGCCGAGAGCTCTTCGTCCAATTGAGCCGCGACAGCCCGTCTCACCACTGCCACGCTCCCGTCGTCTGGCACGTCCATGCTGTTCACCATCTTGCACTCGCCGTCGGTCACCGTCGCCAGCACTGTCGGTGCGTTCGTGTCGCACGCCGTATCACCGTCCACCGTCACGGGTCGCTGGGGAGTCCGTCGTATTGCCGAGCGCCGGGATCCCCCTACGTCGCTCGATCCTCGTTTTCCTGCCGCTTTCTTTCTTGCTCACGCCGAGCGAGATACTCGTCGTTGCGGGCGCGCGCCTCATCGTCCGGACACTCGCGGGCAAGATGCCCCATCTGGTTGCACGCGTAGCATTCAGTTCGCCGAATCGTCGTGGTGCCAGAGCCGTCTCAGGCTTCGTTCTCGGAGCTTCCGGCGCCTTCACTTGGCGCGTCGCAGCCTTGGTACGTCGGGCCGAGAGCTTCGGCTTCTTAGGAGGTGGAAGTGCGCGTGGCGCATCTGTCTCCTCGTCGTCGGCGCTCTCTTCCTCGTAGTCAGCGCGACCGCCACGTTCACCTTTGCCTTCTGCGCAGCCTTCGCCATCGCCATGCGCTTGGTCGTCGTTGGTGCGGCTGGTGGAGCCGTACGTTTCCGCGGTAAGGGTGCCCACATGTGCCCGTTCCAGACACGTCCCTTCGGTGCCTCCCACAGCCCGAGGTACTTGTTGTACACGCCGCGCGAGTTCGTGAAGCACGCCAACTTCTCTTCTTCTGCCACGTTGGTGCTCCCGACGCCAGGGATCAGCGCCATCTGCCCAGTTGTCCCATTCACCGGCACGACGTGCGGTGACGAACGCTTGCCCGATGTTTTCCATGCCTTGCGCCACGTTATCGATTGGGTCGCTAATTTCCGTCGCTTTGTCCACAGCATCTTCCAGCGTCGTCGGCTTCGGGCGCTGCTTCACGAGAACTCTCGTCGTGCGATCCAGACTGCGGTAGGACTGTGCGAGCAGCACACGTTCCCGGATGCGGTTTTTGCCACACAGGTCGCGAAGGGCAGCGGCAAAGTCCGCGTACGTCTCTCCAGGCATCATCCTACGTTGACCGACACGCCACTCGGCCATTGCTTTATCCGGGCGCTCACCATATCGTCGCAGCAGTGACGACTTCAACTTCGTCCACGTTCGCTCACGGTCGCGTAGTTTACGATCCAGCTGGACCCACCAGCGGGCAGCACTGTCCTGTAGCTTATTGCCTAAGATGTAATACAATTCTTGATCAGTCCATTCGCCCCGTCCTGATAGTCGTGCTCCTTCGAGTGCCAGGTCAACGCGCGCGATCCACGTCGTCACAGATGTCAGTGGTGTCGGTAAGAAGGTTGGCAAGTCCAGGTCTCGAATAGCTCGCCGTCTGTTGCGGTGAAAGTCTCGATCACCGGGCCTCGTAACGGGTTGGCGTCTTTCGCGGCGTCCTCCACCGTCGTGGCCGTCGTCAGATTCGTCGTCGTCGTCGGAGCTGCTCGAAGACCCGTCGTCGTCGTGATCATCGCTGTCGTCTCCGTCGTCGTTGCCGTCACGTGGCTGGTAGGCCACCTGCCGAGCTGTAGCCGCTGGCGGAGGGTCCCTTGGTGCAGCGGGTGGCGGTGCCTGCTGTGTCGGCGGATTCGTCGTGCCCACCGTCTGCGTATCAGCGTCCGCGGGCGCAGGGGACGGCGCGGGGTTGGCCACCGTGGTGCTCAGCTGGTCCAGCCTCGCGTCGATCCTTGCCATCGTCGTTGCCATCTGCTGCAGTGCAGCGGTCAGCGCCGCTACAGGAGCCATCGCTGCGCCGTCGTCGTTGCCACTGGTTGCTGCTTCGTCGGGTGGCGCGTCCTGCGTGTCGTCAGCGCCGTGATCGACTCGTTCGTCGCTTGGGTTGTCGGCGTCGTCCGGTTCGTTCTCCTTCGTCTCTTCGTCCTCGGCCTCTTCCTGACCTTCTTGTCGCGCCAGATCCGATCCTCCAGTAGGTACGGGAACGGACGCCTGAGTCTGAGTCGCTGGCTGATTCCTCGTCGCACGGGTCGTGGGTTGCATGGCGACCTTCGTCCGAGCCATCCGAGCGTCTTCAGGTGTCTTCGTAAGTCGAGGGCTGCGTCGAATACGTACACTAGGCCCCTGTATGACCACCATGCAACGTGTTGTGTGCCCCACACGCTTGGGGTTTGGTCGCGACTGTGCTGATGCAGTCCGAAGTCCGTCTGGTCGTCAGTGACCAAGCGTAAGACACTGCGCCGGTGCGTGCCCGACTGGCAGCAACACCTACTTTATTTAGATGAACTAGCGCGGTGTCAACCACCGACTAACTACAAATACACGTCTACGTCGAACGCGCACGACTCAGTTCCGTAGTCGCTCCTCTAGCCACTCGGGCGTACGCCCACACGCGCCTGCCCTACTCGTCGCAGCCGTCGAAGAACTCGGAAGCTACGTGTTTCCTGTTCGTCACTCTGTTGTCGTCCACGCCGCAGCCGTCCACCGAGGTCGTCGTTAGCGTCCACCGCCCTTCGTCCACCTGTCGTTCGTCCGTTCACCGCTTGTTGCGCTTGCTGCCAAACGTGCGTTCCTCGGGCCTGCTCGCTGGCCGTCAAAACTCAAAGTGAGCTCCGCCGTGGGGTTCGCGGAGTCCAGCGGGCCCGAAGATCCAGTAGATCCCTCGGTACCGTGCAGCAGATCCTGCCGGCCACAATGCCAGCCGAATTCACGTCCCACGCCGCCGTCTACTTCAACGCCGTCGCACGGCGTGGTTGCTGCACCCACCGTCTCGTCCTTCGCCGTGTCGTCGGCCTCCTTACAATGCTACCCTATTATTGATACTTAGTAGGCTATTAAGCAAGCGCCCCACCCACGTGGGCACTGCAGCACTCCTATCAACGCCGGTTTATACAACGCTTTTCTCCAACAGTTTTTTTTTCATTCACCCCTTTGTACGTGGTAACTAAACTGTAAGATCTAGTTTTTTTTAACCGCCGAAAGGGAGTCCAGGTCCTGGCCACCAGGACAAATTGTACAGGAATCTCGGGGAAATAATCCGCCGACGCGGACACTTTCTACACCAACTATTGTGCGTTTCATGCATTTTGGCGGAGACGACTTATTGTGCTTTGCACGAACTTTGGCATGCGATTAAGGGCTCTAAACCAACGAGCAAATCCTTGAAAGGTTCATTATTACTATCAAACATGAACCGCTAAGCACTATAAAGAAGAAGAAAAAAGCACACACACCACGCTCAGTCGGGTTTCGTCAGTCGGAACCCACTTACACACGTCCAGCCTGAGCGCAGCGGCGTCCTTGAGGTAAGCGTGTCTTGTGACACCTCTGCCAGCCGCACAGCGAGCATGTCTTATTTATCAGCACAGCGCGGTGCAGCCGTCCGCGTAGCAATCCCCACAGGCGCTGCTGTCCGCAAGGCTCTCGACGACGTATCCTCCCTGGTGGTGCCTCTTCGCGCGGCGAAGAGAGGCGCGGTGTGAAGTTCGCACTCCGACGTTCTGACATCCCTAATAACACCCGGTTAGTTCGCATTACCTTCAGCGCTGCTTCGCCCAACGCTTATATCGACGCGACAGGGCCTTATGCTCGAGCTGTCGAAATCTTGAATGGCGACTGAAATGGGTGGTGACGTGGTATGTATACCTGTGCGGATGAAGGCAATACAACAACACGAAAATGATTGAAAGGGTGGGATGTGCCAGTCGGGTGCAGCAAACACTCTCATAATACAAAGTGCATCATGGGGGTCTTCTTGCAGGTTGAAGCAGGTCCGTTGCAGTACTGCATGCTCTGTCCGCAATTTTTTTAATACTTACGTACTCCACTGCTCCGTATTTTCTCTTGATAAAAGGACATTGTAGCCTGTAGCTTAACCCATGGATCTTCGTGTCTATATATTCACCATTCGGGATTACAGTACAATTACTTTCTTCATCATAAACCCGAGTTGGTTCTCTCTTCGTGCCTCCAAACATGGCACAGTACATTAGTGGGGTCCGCTTCAAATCCCATGAAGATCTCAGCAAAGCATTGGTAATACTTCGTTAGCAGCAGAATAACATGAGGATCCGGGATTACTGTACACAGTACCTGTATGCGTTCGTACAGGTACGTAGCTCTGGTTGTTAGTGTTTCGAGCGTTGGGGAGCGGGTCAAAGATAGCTGCATAGGGTGGGATGCCATAATATCCGGTTGTACATCCCATTTACTGTAGCCGCATATCCAAGTGGACGACACTAACCTTGGCGTTTGCCGTCGACCGATCCTACCTTTTAACCCGAGTAGAATGCTGCATCCTCTTCGGATCGACGCTCGATGGTATAGTCAAGACTCTAGGCGAATACGTCGTTGAGAGAGCTGTGAGCAAGAATCATCAGCTTATTCTCAATTTCGCGGCCTACCACCAACAAGCTCAAGCTACAACGATGAAGCTCTTCTCCCAAGTCCCGGCGACGGTCGCGCTAGTGGCAAGTTGCGTCGTTGCGCAGGGAGACGGCGTCCAGCTAAGCGAGGTCTTCGGCGGACCGCACGGCGACAAGTACTCGGATATGGATCTCATTGCGCCTGGACAAGAAGTACGATCCATCACGATCCGCACGTGTGAGCGCGTGAACGGCGTCGGTCTCGACATTAAACAGTACCCTGGCAAGGAATGGACTACTTTGTACCACGGAGGCGGCGGCGGTGACGGGAACACACTCACTCTGATCACGGATCCGACCGGATACGAGTACGCCCAGTGCATGGAGGCCCAATGGGGTGAGTATCATAGCCACACCCGCATCCGGTACATCAAGTTTACCACCAACCGGAACTCCACTATCGAAGGAGATTGGTAAGGACTGCGCCCCCGAGGGCTATCAGCTGGGCGGCTTCATTGGCTACTCAGGCAAGGAGCTCGACTCGGTGGGTGCTATCTGGACCAGTATTAACCCCGTGGTCGGAAGGCCGGTGGGAGAACGTTCTTAAGCAGAGTCACGCGAAGAAAGCGTGAATACAGACGGCCAGCGTAGCGGGATGATCCCTGGGCCTAGCAAGGGACATAGGCATAACCAGCTAGCCAACAGTGTTGATCCAACACTGTCCCTTTCGATAGCACAAGCAAAGCAGTGCAAAGAATAACAACGGGTTTACAAAATACCACGTAGTAAATCCGAGTCACCAACCAAACTTAGTTCGTTCTGTTACTTTTGGTGCATATCCTATTGTCGCGTCGACGATAAATACAGACATATACAAGCATCACCTCGCATACATTATGCCAACAATTGCTCCAAACGCGCGCGAGCTGACAACTCAATCTATTCGCAATGCTTAATTTTTTAGTTGTCGATGGTGGCCATGTGCAGCACCAGGTCCACGAGGCGGTTCGAGTAGCCCCACTCGTTGTCGTACCACGACGAACGTGTCGTTCAGCGCAATACACGCGTCCGCGTCGAACGTGCTCGAGTGCTTGTCGTGCAGGAAGTCGTTCGACACCACCTGGTCCTCCGTGTAGCCGAGGATGCCGGCCAGCTCGCCCTCGGACGCGGTCTTCACTGCGGCCTTGATCGCGTCCATGGACGCAGGCTTCTCCAGACGGCACGTCAGGTCCACCACCGACACGTCGGGCGTCGGCACGCGGAACGCCATGCCCGTCAGCTTGCCGTTCAGCACCGGCAGCACCTTGCCCACGGCCTTGGCGGCGCCCGTCGACGACGGGATGATGTTCTGGCCGCAGCCACGGCCGCCGCGCCAGTCCTTGCCGCCCTTGGCCGGGCCGTCCACCGGCAGCTGCGTCGCCGTCGTGGCATGCACCGTCGTCATCAGACCCTCAACGATGCCGAACTGGTCGTTGATCACCTTGGCCAGCGGCGCCAGGCAGTTGGTCGTGCACGACGCGTTCGACACCACGGGCGCCGAGCCGTCGTACTCCTTGTGGTTCACGCCCATCACGTACATGGGCGTGGCGTCCTTGGGCGGCGCCGAGATCACCACCTTCTTGCAGCCACCGTCGATGTGGGCCTTGGCCTTCTCCGTCGTCGTGAACACGCCCGTCGATTCGCACACGTACGTGGCGCCGGCCTTGCCCCACGGGATCTCCGACGGGTTGCGCGCCGCGAACACGTGGATCACCTCGCCGTTCACCACCAGGTTGCCGTCCTTGGTCGCCACCGAGCCGTCGAACTTGCCGTGCGTCGAGTCGTACTTGAACAGGTACGTCATGTACTCGAGGTCCATGAACGGGTCGATGATGGCCACGACCTTGGTCTTGGGGTTCTCGATGGCGGCGCGGCACACGAGGCGGCCGATGCGGCCGAAGCCGTTGATGCCGATGGCGACTTGCTCAGGCATGGTTGGAAGTAGTTGAGTTGGGTTGGTGTGGATGCGGTGCTCGGAAGCGTGCAAATGAAAGAATGAGCTTTGCCGTCGAGCTGGCAGGTCGGCCGTCGTGCACGACCAACTGCCTGGCGCCGCTGGCCAAGGTGATCAACGACCAGTTCGGCATCGTTGAGGGTCTGATGACGACGGTGCATGCCACGACGGCGACGCAGCTGCCGGTGGACGGCCCGGCCAAGGGCGGCAAGGACTGGCGCGGCGGCCGTGGCTGCGGCCAGAACATCATCCCGTCGTCGACGGGCGCCGCCAAGGCCGTGGGCAAGGTGCTGCCGGTGCTGAACGGCAAGCTGACGGGCATGGCGTTCCGCGTGCCGACGCCCGACGTGTCGGTGGTGGACCTGACGTGCCGTCTGGAGAAGCCTGCGTCCATGGACGCGATCAAGGCCGCAGTGAAGACCGCGTCCGAGGGCGAGCTGGCCGGCATCCTCGGCTACACGGAGGACCAGGTGGTGTCGAACGACTTCCTGCACGACAAGCACTCGAGCACGTTCGACGCGGACGCGTGTATTGCGCTGAACGACACGTTCGTCGTGGTACGACAACGAGTGGGGCTACTCGAACCGCCTCGTGGACCTGGTGCTGCACATGGCCACCATCGACAACTAAGTGTAGGGGATAAATCGTGGTGTTCTCCAGCGCGCGCGCACTGCCGTTTTGTTTGTAGTGGCGGGCAACATGTTTTTAACATATAGCTCACATTGAGAATACAACTATTATACATTATACATAGTTGTTGATGTTGTATTTTTGTGATGGGTTGCTGGATTGACTTCAATTTGTTCAGGGTAATAGTTCTGCGATTATTTAATAAATGCTGACGATAGATTTACTACGTTGTTCCACTGGACAATTTTAGGCTGTTACTGTACTAGTAGTTTGCAGCTTATCGATAAGTTGCTTCATACAAGAACAACAACACTTACTGTACACACTCAACCACGTCATCTTTGATGTAGAAGTATCGTCCATTGTTTAGGCTTCACGGAAAAATACTAAACAGCGCGACTAGCGTTGAAGCGGTCGCGGTGAATGTCGCTTTGCACGAAGCGTGATAGGCTGCCGTTCAGTGACCATCGATTTATTATTTTCCGATAGGGCCATCGCTGAGAGCTGGTACCGGCGGTATCGTGACGACTACTTGCTGTAAGTGGCCGTGCATACCGTTTAACTGTCTTCAGCCCGCATGACTACGGGCAGCAGTCTCCGATTTTCACTCTTCCTCGCAAGAAGCCAACCAACTCGTTCCATCGCCCTGAAACTCGACTCGACGCTTCGACGCCATGGCATTCATCACGATGGAGGACGCCAAGGCGTCCTTCAATCTCTTTTGCTGCGTCTACGGCATTGGCACGCTGAGCATGCCCGGCAACTTTTCTCGCGCTGGCCCCGCTCTCGGAATCGTTAGTATGGTCTTCATGGCCTTCGCCAACGTCTACGGGGCTACGGTCATCTGCCGCGTGATGTTGCTCGCGCCTACATCGGTCAAGACGTACGGCGACCTGGGCGAGTGGGTCCTGGGCACACGCGGCCGCTACCTCACCGTCGTCGTCCAAATGGCCAGCTGCCTGATCGTGCCGTGCGTGTTCCTGGTGCTCGGCGGGACGCTGCTGGACGGCCTCTTCCCGAATGCCTTCAGCTCGACAACATGGTCCGTTCTGATGGCCGTCACCGTCATGCCAGTATGCCTCGTCCCCACTCTCAAGGAAGGCGCCGGCGTTGCATTCGCGGGTGTATGGGCACATTGGTCGCAGACGTCATCGGCATCGCAGTTGTGGTGCACGGCATGTGTGGCCATCCGAGTGCTCCAGCCCCGGAACTTCATCTCCAGCAAGTGATTCGAGCATTTGGAAGTCTGGCGCTCGCGAACGGGTCGGGCGTTGTGATCCCTTCGATCCACCGTCAACACAGCGACCCGAAACGCATGCCCCGCGTCGTGGGGGTCACTATCGGCACGATCTCCGTCCTGTTCCTCGTCCTAGCCAGCACCGCGTACTCGGCCGTGGGCTGCCAGATCTCCGGATACATCCTGTGGACGATCTACCCGAGCTCGGCGACCGGCCTCACCTCGCTGGGCTTCTCGCCCAATTGGGGCGCTGTCGTGCTGGCCTACCTGGCCATGCAAGTCCACATCACGGTGGCGTTCTCCGTGATCCTCAACCCGGTGTTCTACCTCACGGAGCGCCTCGTGCTGGGCATGCACAAACGTCCCGTTGCCGACGTCGAGAACAACCTTCTCAGCTACGCGGAAGTGTCCACGCCGGCCGAGAAGCCGTCACCTCGATCCTTCTCCTCTGTCGCTGATACTGAGAAAGTTCAAGTCGGCAACGCTGAGGCGGAAGCTGCCGAATACCACGGCGCCAACGCCATCAAGTACGTGGTTCTGCGTCTGGCCATGATCGCGCCTTGGTCATCCTCTCGGTCGTGTTCAAGGGCCACTTCTCGGCCCTTTCCGACTTCGTCGGCGCGTCCTGTATCACGCTCAACTCCACCATCCTGCCGATCGTGTTCCTGCTCAAGAAGAAGTGGGGGATCCTCCCCATGTGGGAGAAGGTGGCGGCCCTGGCCGTGGTCGTCGTGTGCTTCTGCTTGGGCTGCTACGTGACGGTCCTCACAGGCGAAGAGCTCTTCACGCCCGTCGACGACGACACCGAGTTCCCCTACTGCGCACCGGAATACGAGAACGTAGTGTACTACAACTATACAGCTGCCCACGAGGGGTAGATATCGTTAGTTTTCATAATGCACTTCGCATTTCATGAAACCATCGAAAAGGAAAAAAAAATAGAAAAAATGCTTAACTTCCTGATTCCCCATATAGGGGCGAGCCAATTCACAGCTCGACTCGACCAGCATGGAGAACTACCACATCTTGGAGCGCATCGGCGAGGGGTCCTTCGGGAAGGTCTACCGGGGCCGCCGCAAGTACTCGGGGCAGATCGTGGCGCTCAAGTTCGTGACGAAACAGGGCAAAAGCGCCCGGGATCTCGAGAATCTCCGCCAAGAAGTATGATAGGGGGCTCCATACTAAAAACACATTAAGTAGATGTGTACTCTAACCGAGTTGTGTGCATTCTGCCCAATGCAGATCAACATCCTTCGCCGCCTGAACCACTGCAACATCATTGCCATACTGGACTCGTTCGAGACGGACGGTGAGTTCTGCATGGTGACGGAGTACGCCCAGGGGGAGCTGTTCCAAGTGCTGGAGGACGAGCACAGTCTGCCGGAAGAGGAGATCAGGAAGATCGCCATCCAGCTCATCCAGGCGCTGCACGTGCTGCACTCGAACCGCATCATCCACCGAGACATGAAGCCGCAGAACATCCTCATCGGCTCCAAGCAGCAGATCAAGCTGGCGGACTTTGGCTTCGCGCGCGCGATCGCGCACGACTCGAGTCTGCTGAGGTCCATCAAGGGCACGCCGCTGTACATGGCGCCCGAGCTGGTGCAGGAGAAGCCGTACAACTACACGGTGGACCTCTGGTCGCTGGGCGTCATTCTGTACGAGCTCGCGGTGGGGAAACCCCCGTTCTACACGGACCGGATCGTGTCGCTCATCCAGATGATCGTGCGCGACGCTGTGCAGTACCCGCCGACGATGTCGGAGGACTTCCAGAGCTTCCTCAAGGGATTATTGAACAAGGACCCCGCTCAGAGACTCAAGTGGCCGGACATTCTGCAGCATCCGTTCGTACAGGAGACGCCCGAGCAGCTCGAGGCGAGACTGCAGCTCGAGCGGCAAGTGCGCGCCTTACCCCGCTTCTTCAAGGAGAACGAGCTGCACCACTCCCCGGAGGAAGACAGCGAGGAGAAGGCCAAGCCGAGTGTCGAGCGCTTGAGGTCTTGTGACGAGTGGAAGATCTGCGACCCGGAAACGGGGCGACAACTAGCCAAGCCCAAGCCTGAGTCTGAACAACCCAATCTAGATGAACCAAAAGCGCCACCTGCCAGCGAGAACAACAATCGCAGCCCCTCTCCTCCACCAGAAGCTGCTCGTCCAGCCCGCTCTGTGGTGTTGGAAAGTTTTCTGAGCGTGTGGGAGCGCATCAGTCGAGAAATTGACATGAAGCACGTGGATGCAGGGCTCGCAAAATCTCCATTGTTCGCCAACGCCGTCGGCCTGCTGCCTTCGATCCCAGTTCACGAGCTGTCCAGCGACGTCTTGACGAGTATTGCCTCATTGCTCCATCTTCAGTACCGGTTCTTCGTGCTGCTTCTGAAAAGGGCCGAAGAGGTGACTGAACTCGACGGTTTACTCCACGCGAAGGACCACATTCACCGATTTCTGAGTCGCTTAGTGGAGGCTGGTGGAGTGCTAAAGGCCAGCCACGAGCAAGCCACTGACGTGGTCTACAAGTGCGTGCGCTGCTGTATGATCTGCACGACGATCGTCAACTCCATCGAGGCTGACAACGCAATGGAAGGCAAATTGGACTACCGCCAGTTCTGCAAAAGTGACGTGGACGCCATCTCCCTCATGCTGAATTGCAAGGACGAAGTCGTTGCGGCATCGCACTCCAAGGCGCTGAAGTGGCTCGGATCAATGATCGATCGATCCCAGAATCTCACAACACTGCTGGAGGTCGTTTACCCGTCGGGAGTGGTTCACACACTTTGCGAAATCCTGCACGCATCGGGAATTTCGCGCTCTCCAGGGGGTCGAATCTCCAAGAGCGGTCGAGACTTGGGCCTATACGCAGTCTTCGCGCTAGCTGCTTTCGTTCAGCCCGATGCGAAGTGCTGGAGGCCTCTGCAGCCTTTTCCTGTGCTAACCTTGGTTCAAGACGATGCTGCTCCGATGGATAACTCTAGTTTACGAGATGTCAAGCACCTGTACAAGCTTCGCGTTAAAGTTGACTCGGAAGTCGGGTCTCAGCTACTCAGCAGCGGTGTTAGTGAGCTGATCGCACTGCTTGGCGATGAAATAAACGAGCGTGTGAGACAGAAGCGCGCTGAAGGCGGTGATACGGACGGAGAGGACGATCTGGGCGAAGAAGACGCGGACCAGTCTACAATTTGCTGTATTCTGAAGATCCTGATGCACGCGTGTCGATCCTCGGCGCCTCTTTCCAAGAAGCTCACAGTGACGAAGATTGTCTTTCAGAAGCACCGAGACACCGACATCTTCACTATCTTGCTCTGGGGGTTCTCATCGGGCGGTTTGCACCAGATTGAGCAGTACTTCGCCACCGAGTTGCTCTCAGTGATTCTTCGTCGCGGGGTTCTTCCAAAGCGGCAGATCTGGCGTTGCGCGCAGACCATATTCCCCATACTGCAGGACGCAAGCGACACCGCACTGTTGAGTGCTCTCAGTACGTTTTTTGCCGAGGTTATCGAGACCTGCAACATCGACGAGTCTGCGCTGGGGACCGATGGCATTCCTGACCACTTGGAGCCGCAGGACCTGGAGCTGTGGAACCTCGTCGTCCATGGAGCGCTTACACGCCGCTGTTCCGCCGCGATTTTCCGTCTCTTTAGCAACACAACCGCTGACGAGGACGATAACCCAAGCAGTAAGGCTCAGATGCTCACCAGCTACAACATCCGCGCCCAAGGTCTTCTGGACTCGGGCATTGTGTTCCTGTTGCGCGTGGCGTCCAAAGCTGCATCACAACCAAGGCAATCCACAGCAACGGAAGGTACGAATCGATCCGAGGAGATGAACATGTTCATGACCGTGTTCGAGAGCGACACAGTGTGGCAAGTTTTCGACGGCATGATGGCCACCGGCGGTGGAGATCTGTTGTCGCCTTGGGGATTGTTCTGCTTCTTGAAGCTGCTTCGGATCGTCCGCGAGATGCAGTGCAACGAGACGCAGATGGAAGTCGCTGTGAACGAGCACCTCCTGCTTCACTTGGTGAACCTGCTCGAGTTGAGGCACATCGAGTACCTTTTCCACTGGCCCGAGGTGGTGGGAGGAGGCAGCAACGCCGTCAAGGCGCTGGTTCACGCCACGGTCAAGGTGCTAGGCATCCCATTCGCCCACAGTGTGTCGGAGGAGCTGCTCGTGGATACGCAGGAGATCCTGTACGATGCTAAGTGCGTGCAGAAATTACTCGGAGTGCTTCGGTTCGTCTTCTCAACGAAAGAGCTCCACCTGGAGGCGTCCGTACTGGAATTGCCCATCAGCTTCTTGTCTCGGCTGGTGACCAGCTCCACTCACTTCGGCTCGCAGTTCGTGGAGGCTGACGGGATGTCGGTCATCAAGGAGTGCGGGATGCTGAGCAGCAACTGCTCGCCGTCCTTGATCATCGACACGCTCTTGATCGTGAGCCAGTTGGCGCGCAGCTCGCAGACCAACTACGACTGCATTCTACGAGCGGATCTCCTCCCCGAGTTCTACCAGCTGATGCAGCATCCAGAGGCGATGGTCCGGGCCAAGGCGCTCAACTGCATCGGGAATTTGTGTCGCCACTCGACGCTCTTCTACCGGCATTTCATCGCTCCAATAGGCGGAGATTCGTCGCGTACGGTGCTAAACGAGATGATCCGAGGGCTCTCGCACCCGGACAGCTACGTCCGGCGGTTCGCGTGCTTTGCCATTGGCAACGCGGCCTTCCACAATGGGGACTTGTACCATGCGCTGCGTCCAGCGATCCCCCTCCTGGTGCAGAATCTCCACAACGACGAGGATAAAACGCGCTCAAACGCTGGGGGAGCGCTCGGGAACCTCGTGCGCAACTCGGACGAGCTCTGCAGCGACCTCTGCGCCCACGAAGCGCCGTGGGAGCTGTTCGAGCTGGCCATGACGGAGACCAGCACGGCCTCGCGCCGCATTGTGCTCTTCTCGCTGGGCAACTTCTGCGTCTACCCCGAGTGCTTCAACTTCCTCGTCCAAGCGGACCCAGGGTTTGTGGAGGAACTGGAGCACCTGTACGACGAGGTGGTGGCCGACGAGGTGTCGCGACGAAACATCCGCCGCATCCTGGCCAAGATCGAGGCGCTGGAGAGCGAAGACGGAGACGACTTTGCGCATGCCGAGTGACGCAGCGGCAGGCAACAGCGAGGATGAGTATAAAACATAGTTGCATCTTGTGTCTAAAGCAGATGCGGCGATGCTGTCACGAATGCCGTGATACTTGTCAGCTCATCACCAGAACGTCGAGCGGACTCCAAGCACTGGAGCACTGCCCGTTCAGGCTCGAGATGCAGTTTAGTGCAAGTATGGTCGTTATCGATGAGCTGCAAAAACATCACCACCACCACCGACATCGAACCTCCTCTGCGGTTATGATAATCGACCACTAACTGTCCTACGACGAGCGCTGCTACAGGTCTCACACTACGAAATAGTGACGAGGATGCGTTGCGATTCTTCACCTTCGCATGGAACGATGAACGCTAGCGTCGAAAGGAACACCTTCACGTGGATGCCCAACATGGAGCCATGAGAAGACTCCGCAGCTGTTTGTTGTGCCGGGCAGTCCTTTGGCGAAGTGTGTGAGGCAGCCGCCTACATCCTCCTCACACGATGGAAATCCACTGAAAGATTCACGCACAGTGTGTGTGCATCCACACAAACCGAGATCCGTCGGTGAATATGTAGCCATGAGCCGTTCGTAACCTAGTTTTCTTCAGAAACAAACTTGTCTGAACTTTTGAAAGCCTTTGTACAGCCCACAGAGCTGTCGTCGCAGCTGCGGCCGCCGGTAGCGATGATCGCCGCAAAATAATTGCCGCCTGTTGCCATGTGGCGCTGGACCAGGCGGTTTCCCCTGGTTGGTCCCAGCGCCTCGGTCACTATCGCATGCGAAGTTGTTTTGCCTCCTGTCCGCTTGGCCACCTTCGGTGTTGACGAGCTGTACTATTCGTATTATTCGGCCGCCATGGAGCGCTCCACGACTGGGTGCGTCGGAGTCCAACGACGGGAAGTTACTGCCGCAAAACGCTGCAAACGACGTGTGAGGGCCTAAGACGAGCTACGGGTCGCCGACTTCGGTCGAGCGGATCTCACTCCTGTGATACGAGTCGAGTATCAGGCCGCAACGGATAGCAAAGCTGCTGGCATTTGCAGTTGTTGTAGGTGTCGTCGATGACGGCCATTTCGTCGGCATTTTTGTCTGAAGAATTGCACGGGATTCGATTGGGCGAATATTTTGTTTTTCTGCTCGCGGTACTCGGCGCAGCTGTACCAGTATAGTGGTACTCCTGAGAGTTTTGCTTCAACTCAAACCTGGGCGCAATTTGACTTGAGTAGACTATACCGCCCAAAGCATCAATATGGGTACTACTACCCATTTTTAGTGAAAATTGGAAACTAAATTGGACTGAAAATTTATGGAATGGGCACTACCGTCAAGAAAGAGAAAGAGAAGAAGACACGGAATCATTCCAGCACTATCCAATGACTTCAGGTTTCAGCCTGCGGAAACGACATCTTTGTAAATGGAAGGAGGTATCTTCGCTTTGACTTTTGACGCACCATGCTAGGTCGTCGCCCAAACGTGGGCTGCTTTGTGGTGAGCCGTTTATTGGCATCACTTTGCCTTAGATAGCGACAGTGGCGGCGCTATTAGTGCTGACCGCCGTGTTAGGGCAGAAAGCGTCGCGAAGAGCGACTCAAGCAGGCCATCGCAAGCGTATCTTGGTCGTATTTCCCTCTCCACACTGTGTCATCGTAGAAGTTCCCACACCCAACTTGAAGAGGGAGAATACGATGAAACTTACTTTCAGCCACGTTGATTTTGTGCTTGTCATGGTTTGGTGCGTTCTAAACAGCAAATTGCATTCTCCTCTGAGGGCATGAGCTTTCCTAGCCGTGTCTGGCGCATTCATTTCGTTCGCCAGATCAATCTTAGTGAAACAAATGAAAAATGGGTCACCATGGCCCGTCCGTGTACCGTCAGTGCCCAATTTTGCGGTATACAAATCTCGAGTGTATCCGTCTCACCGTTCTCTTTGCGTTCAGACTCTGCCGTCCGCTCGAAGTTCACAAGTCAAGCAGAGGCCCAGGCAGCAAGGCGGTCGTTTCGAGCCAAAACCAACCCGTGGCGCCACCTCCACCTCCACCTTCACCTGCACCTGCACCAGCGCCGCGCACCTACACTTCGCTTCATTTCCCCTTTCTCCCGTCTTACGCGCCGTCATGCCCTCCGCCGAAGTAGACATCGACGACCTCCGCGCCGACTACGAGGACCCCAAGTACGCGCACAGCAGCACCAACAGCCGCAGCACCAGCAGCGCCGCCTACTCCATGGGCGACGAGGACGACGTGGACGACCCGCGCGCGCCGCCGGCCTCGGCCCCGGACGCGCTCGACTACCGCCGCGTGCAGCAGGCCAGCAGCTTCGACGTGCAGGAGATGATCAACATGCGCGAGAGCACGTTCCGCGACAGCCTCATGCCGGGCAACGGCTACGGCGAGCGCGGCTCGACCCACGACTCGGGCTCCAACAGCGGCGGCCGCCAGACAGAGATGGGCAACGCGCTCATGCGCATGGACGAGAGCTACCGCCGCGCGTACAACAGCAACAACAGCATCAACCACAGATCCTCCATGGGCACGACGCCCGACGGGCTGACGCCGCTGCTGCAGGCGGCCCGGGCGGGCGACATCGTGCTGGTCAACGCGCTCGTGATCCAGGCCGGCACGGACATCCTGCGGCGCGACCCCATGTTCGGCCAGACCGCGCTGCACTTCGCCATCCGAGGCGGCCACCTGAACGTGGTGCAGGCGCTGCTCATGCCGCAGCTGCGCGGCTCCATCGTGAACGTGGCCGACAACCGGCGCAACACGGCGCTGCACCTGGCCGCGGCCAAGTCGCGCCGCATGACCAAGATCCTGCTCGAGTGCGGCGCGGACGTTAACTTCCTCAACATGCGCAACCAGACCCCGCTGGGCGTGCACATCCTGACGGTCACGAGGGACGACCCGACCATGACGGAGATCTTGCTGCAGCACCGCGCGAACGCCAACGCGCCCGTGGACAAGTCGACGATTCTGCACGTCGCGCTGGACAAGGGCCTGATCCAGATCGCCACGCGGCTCGTGCGCCACGGCGCAAGACTGGACCTCAAGGACGAGTCGGGCAAGACGGTCTTCGACAAGGTGGACAAGGCGCAACTGAAGATGCTCATGGCCAAAGTGGCCCACCCACCCGTGTGGGTACCTGACAGCGAGCGGCCGGAGTGCATGGAGTGCAACAAGAAGATCGGCAGCCTGGGCGCGCGCCGACACCACTGCCGCATGTGCGGCCGCGTGCTGTGCTCCGCCTGCTCGGCGTGCCACGTGCGCGCCAAGAAGCTGCCGTTCCCGGCGCGCCGCCGCGGCAAGAAAAACAAGGCCGAGAAGGGATCGGCCAACACTCGTGTGTGCAACATGTGCTACGAGATCTGCACGGAGGGCGACCTGCTGTCCAACGACAACAACGCCGGGTCCCGAGCACACAGCGAGACGGCATAACCTGGGACGTCCCTCGCAGGCGTGAGCTTCGTTGTTGTTTCCTTGTGCCCTCTCGCTCTCTGCTTTTTTTCCGCCTACTTACGCTTTTGGTCCGGACGGTGGCCCTGTTATTATAGAGGTAGGCACTCGACACCTCCGAGAAGCTCTTCCAGACGAATGGAACACGCATCTACAGGTATTTTTTCTCTTCCATGTACGAAGTAGTACATGCTTGGCGTACGCGGCGGATAAGACCAGTATACGCAAAGAAACATTTCAGTATTTTACCATCACGAGCGTTGCCATCGACGGTTGACAGTGTAGAATTTCTCCGCCCAATGGTCGAGGTGAGCCGGCCGCGGGCGAGATTCCTGCGGCCGCTGGATACTATCCAGTGGATAGTAGGTATCGCAAGGTCCAAGTTGTTTGTTGTCGCTGCGCGCCACGTCACAACGCCATCATCACATCCAAACTTGCCGAAATGGTGTCCGATTTGTACAATGAAAAGCAGTGAAAGGCGAAGTACCAGTAGGATATCACACTTGCCTCGGTCGCGAGGCGCTGGGTTCAAAGGATTCGCTCAAGTTTTGGTCGAGTCTCCTCTGGCGGAGACATGTCCGTCCCTGACGCTAGCAAATGAGCCCAGCCATCTCGTCGGATAAGCACTATCACCAGGGCGTGATAGTAGCGGTAGTTCTCCTGAACTACTACCAGTAGTATTCAGTAAAAGAAAACGAATTACTAGTTACTGGGTCCTTTTGCTCAAGCGTTCCTAGCTACTATAGTAATAGTACTATAGTACTATCAAACTACTGGCTGAATGTGGTCCACACACTTATTTTTAAGTATATTTTCGGCAGGTTGTCACGAAATGGTCAAATTGGTTAAATATTTTATATTATTTAAGGGTGTGACTTCGTTGATGGTTGACATGTGAGAACATCTGGTCGCAAACGGACGTGCGTTGTAAGTAGTAGATACAAAATCTCGCGATGTACCAACGACAAACAACACCAAAATATGTAGACCCAGTACTTCTTACCGCCGTCGAACGAGCACAGGGGCTTACGACATTTTTTCCAATTATGCTGAGCAGCAACTTGCGTACCAGCGGCGGTGCTAAACTATTGCAATCAACACTCACCATTTACTCACCGCGATTAAACCCGAGTGGAGCTTTGGGCTGTGGGATAGACTCAGCAGGCGAGGGCGAACGTATGTGTCATTTCAAGTTGTGAAACCTCAGCAGTAACTCGATAGTATTATTGGGGGCGTGGATGAGTTACTGGTTACTATAGTGATAGTACAATCAGAAAGTGTCAAGTTACTGGTTACTATAGTAGAAGTAGTAGTACTATAGTACTATATTCTACTGGCCTCGCGAATTACTACCAAGCCCTGACTATCACACTAACAAAATGTGATGCCACGCCAAGTCAATAGCAATGCTTAGTATGAACACGCGTTGCGACAACTCAAGTTATTGCCTACGCTTAGTTGTCGAAAGTGGCATCCGAGGGCGTAGAATTAAAATGAACTAACTTACGGGAATAACTTACTGATACCCTGTCACTAATTTCGTGCAAGAGATCTATACAACTTATGATTGGTCATGTACCCCCATGAACGCGACAGCTAGTGTTCGCACAAACGCTATCTGTATAGCTAACACTAGTGTTTGCAAACTGTGTGTTAGTGTGTTGTGAATATGGCTTACATGTTTGTGGAGTTGGACAAATTTTAACTATCTATTTATCTTGAACTAAAGAGTTGGAGCTCTCTTCACTTGTCGGAAGCTGACTTGCACGCGAAGGTCTTCTCTTTACACCAACCATGATCTCCTCAAACTAACCAGCGCTAGATAACGCTTGCTACGCCGTGGTGCGTACATGAATTGTGGACTCGACAACGGGTGCTACTTAACTGTGAGTACACTTCACTGACTTCTGAGTAATTCCACACAATGTGACTTAGGAATCTGGCATCGCCACCTTGGACCAGACCGAATGAGGATATAATGTGAATGCATCTGGGGAAGTAACCCATCGATCCACTTATGCGGACGTGAGTAATCTAATAGCGTCATCTAGCAAAAAACAAACGATAAATTGCCCTAACGGGTATGTAGCATGCTATTTGTGTTCATGAATGGCACCCCAACAAGCAACGCCTTTAGAGTTTAGTCATGGTTTCAAGTTGACGCAGCGCACGAGTTTAAATGAAGTTTACGTACTCGGAAGTCCGAGCACATTGCTCATTACTCGAAAGTCCGAGAAATGTCCTCAAAAGTAAGGATGACCGGAGCCATTAATTTGATCTGCTTAGTGATAGAGCAGCAAACATGCAAACGCGTTTGCAAACAGCACTAACTGTAAGTAAGTGTGTTATGAAAACCACTAACGTGCTTGCGGAGTTCACTAGCGACACTTAGTTTGCAAGAGGAATCTGAGGCGGCGACTAATAATGAGTAGTTAGCTTTCACTGTGAGCATCTCACAGAATCGGAATCGATTGCAAGTAAAGAGTATTAATATGTGTTGGTAATCGTAGGATAGGTTGTTCAGTGATGGACAGCCGAGGCAAATCACCTACAGTACCAAAACCTGGGTCTCCGTTGGTTTTGTTGTACATATACTCGCCTTTTCGCTCAATCCAGCACCTTCAGGCTGAAGGCTTCAGCACCTTGAGTGGCGGGGAAAAATAAGAAATTAACAGTATTATTTTTTTAATTGGGAAGGGCTGAGAGTTCAATCCACATCGTGTTGCATTTTGCGTGGGAAAACGCAAGGTGCTTTGCTTGTATAATACTAAGTAAACTTCATACATGCTGTATGATCTTGCCTGCATGAATCAAACAGGTCCTACTTGCTGAGAATTCACAATGCCTTTTTCGCCATCGAAACAGAGAGCCCCATTGAAAGTGGTGGCTCCTTGCCTTGTCGCCCCCAGGCACTGGCGGAAGCTTTGCAACAGCTTTGAGCCAGCGTTGCAGGCTCCACAACTTGTGGGGCTTGTGGCACAAGCGGGGCCCATGTTCCGCACTCCTCAGAGACGGGGTTTCCAGGCTGGAAGGGCAAGCCGCCCCATCTGAAAAGCCCGTCAATACCAGATCGCGGGCTAGGGCGAATCCGTAATACGCGAAAATGCTTGCATGCAGTAACCAAATACCCTCCTCAAACGATTTCACTAGAGTATTGTATAGACATACAAACATCTGTAGTAACTACCTGTATAAAATAATCCGCCGTTTTTCCCGTATAAAGTCAGCAATGTTACTGTAGCGAATCACCAGTGCCTGGTCGTCCATTGTGCAGGCAATAGGGAGGTGCAGTAGAAGAGCGGAGAGCCCCACCAAGAAGCCAAAGCAGCGACCACGCCTCGCCATCGACATCGCCGTCGCGCCGCAGACCCAGCGACGCCGCGGTGGAGCTGGCCCGGGGCAGCCATGGCACGGAGACGGCGCGCGATGCTGGCGCTCGGCGCGCTGGCGGCCGCGGCGGCGCATTGCAACGCGGCGCCCGCGCCGCCGCCGCCCAGACGCCTCCTCTCCTTCGACAGCGCAGTGACAGACACAGTGACCGACGTGGCGGGCGCCGCGGTGGACACGACCAGCAACCTCGTGAACTCTTTGGCGTCGACGGTGCTGGGCACGGCCGACGCGGACACGACAGCGACAGCGACGGCTGAACCGGGCGGCGGCCTGTCGGCGTCGGTCTCCCTGACGATCGGGGGCGCCACGGCCACGTCGACGGGCGACGACTTGCTGGCGTCGAAAATTGCGACCACGAGCCCGGCAGCGGAGACGACGACGACGAGCTTCAGCGACGACAGCAGCACACCCACGGGCATCGCGGATTCGGTCCCTGTAGCGACGACGACGACGCCCTCGACGGGGATCTCCGTGTCCGTGACGGTCTCGTTGACGGGGTCGGGGGACGGACAGGAGCCGACGGAGACCACGCCGGCACCGACAACAAGGACACCAGCTCCGACGACGGAAAGGCCGACAGCAGCTCCTACAGCGCCACCAACCACCACAGCACCGACAGTGCCACCGACCACCACAGCACCAACAGCGCCACCGACCGCGGCGCCTACGCCTGCCCCTACTGCTGCACCAACAGCAGCGCCGACTACGGCGCCGACTATAACACTTACGCTGCCGCCTGCAGAGGACGAAACAGGAAACGAGTCGGCAGCGTACAGTGGCTCGGACGGCGCGGCGCCGACGGCAGCGCCAGCGCCGACCACGCAGGCACCAACGATCTCGGTGGCCACGCTGGTACCCGTGGCAGTATCTGTGCCGACTCTGGCGCCGACGACTGTCTCCGTCTCCGTGGCCACACAAGCTCCGACGACGGTCTCAGTGTCAACTCCCGTAGCGGTTCCAGCGGAAACTTATGCACCTGTCGAGGTATCAAAATCGACCGAGACTCCAGCGGCTACTGATGCCCCCGTGGGTTCAACAGAGCCCCCTGTTTCAGTACCAGTATCAACGAATGCCCCTGTGACAGTGGCAACGGATGTCCCCGTAGTGGTGCCTGTGTCCACTGATGTCCCTGTGGTCGTTCCTGTATCAACAGAGATTCCTAATACGGCACCTATTAC
Source organism: Phytophthora sojae (assembly GCF_000149755.1). Taxonomy (NCBI): domain Eukaryota; phylum Oomycota; class Peronosporomycetes; order Peronosporales; family Peronosporaceae; genus Phytophthora; species Phytophthora sojae. The sequence continues at coordinate 6,261,205 of NW_009258117.1, forward strand.
CGTAGCCCCAACTCAAGCCCCTACAGCAACTCAGGCCCCCACACCAGCTGCAGACTCGCCGACAAGTTCGACGTCAGGTGCACCTCCTGACCGCGATATTGCTGGCGATCAAACTGTAGCAACAGGATCAAGCTCCACGGATGCTGCAGTGGTTTTACCGGACGAGAGTACTGCTGCGTCTTTAGCGACTACCAGCCCCCCAGTGGTAAGCACAGGAAGCGCGACAGGTACTCCAGCTGCAGGTGCGACGGCGTCGCCCGCCCTCCCGTCGACCAGCGCAGGCTCCCTTGATTCAAGCCCGAACAACGAAACAGTGATAGTATCTTCCCAGAGCGGAAGCGAGGACCAAATGAGTCCGGGACACGTTCATGCAAGCTCAAGTGCTGATGTAAGCTTGGACGGGTCTTCTGATGAGCTCAGCTTTGGGAGCTCCGACGTGATTCACAGTGGCAAGCAGAAGAAAAATAAGAAGAAGCAGGACGCGCGTAGCAGCAGCAGCGGGGATTACAGTGCCAACAGCAGCAACAAGGGAGACCCGAGCAAACTATCAAGTACAAGTACAAGTACAAGTACCAGCAACAGCGGGAGCAGCAGAGGCGGAAGCAATGGGTTCGGAGGCATTCTCAATCCTGGCGGCGTGTCGGACGTGAACACAAGCTCCGCCACCTACTACAGCTTGGGCACAGGGTCGATTGTTGCCATCGTCGGTGTCATTGCAGGCATTGCAGGCGTCTTGGTGCTCTTCGTAGCTATCAGCCGGAAGAAGTACACGGACGAGGATGACGAAAGCCCTGTTCCGTATGGCGTGAACATCCGCTCCATGGCGCGGCTCTCACCGACCTTCATGCAGGACGACTCGTTCATGGAGAGCGGCTACAACGGCACTGCGCTCATGGTGGCAGTGCCGCCGCAGACCAACCAGTTCGACGGGGCCTCTTCCACTAGCGGCGAAAGCTCGGACGAAGTGCCATCACTCCGTGGCTACGCGATGATGAACACCACCAACTGTGACCCGTTGGCCGACATCAGCATACGGAGCCGGGTGCCAACTACGATGAGCTTTAGCGGTGAAGAAGATGCTGGCAACGTGCGGACGTCTGCGTTGTATTCATCAGGGGGGTCGTCCATGACAAGTAGCAGCGCTATCAGCTCGTGGAGTTCAGTACTCGGGTCGGATACCGAGCGCCAGACCATGCGAAACACACGCGATACCTCGTTGAGTGCCTGGTCGGCGACAAATCTGTCGTCCTTCGGGAGCACAGCCAGCGGCGGGTCGGGGCTGCACCGCTTGACACGGTCGTCGTCTACTTTATCCGCCGATATTCGACATACGGGAGGTAGCGATAGAAGTCGCGGATACTCGGGGCCAACGCTGCCACCCCCGCAGGAGGAGGAAGCGAGTCGCGTCGCTGCCGGGCCTATCGACTCAAGCCGCAGCAACGAAAGCACCGAGGTGTGAGATATCTATCGGCCATGATCGTTAATGAGTGTACATATATTACGTCGTGAGCGTCGGGCTGGTTGAACGAGCACTATTCTGAAGGGTGCACTGCAGGTTAACAATGTCCATCATTGATCGCTGAATGACACGTGAAGCGCACAATTTGTCGTGGAGCTATTTTCCAGAAATGTCCTTTTCTGTTTTGTTTTCTTCTGATAACTGCACAAGTAAGCGGCCGCTGTCAATGGGAAGACACGAATCCTAGGAGGACGGTCGACGCTGCCTTCAAAATTTGCCCATTACTTTATAGAGAACTCGAGCGGGGACAGCTTATCGAGGAGAAGCCGGTTAGCTTCTACTCCGTGGTGTGTTTTACAGCCAACAAGCCGTCCCGTAACTTTTAGCGTAATCATAACTCGTCCCGTTATCGTAAACTTAAAATTGTACTCCGTAACTTCGTTTCCTTTCGAACGGATGTACGATTAGAAGCCGGTTAGCTTTTACTCCGTGGTGTACTGAATTTTGAATTCACCATCATTAAAAGTGGCAAACGAATATTTTAGTTGCGAAAGGGAATGGCAACTACTGTCCTCGTAAGGGCCTGGTCGGGGAACGCTCGTCTCGGCTTTCGATCGTCTTAGACGATGTGGCGACATTTTTTCTTCTTTTTGATTGGCCAGTTATTAGCTCGATCGGCTAGGTTCATCGTCTCCAGACTGACCAATCTGAGCGACTAAATCACCAGTCTCACTTTGGAGACGAGCGTCTTCACTGCGTTTCGATGGTGCAGAGCGAAAGCATCGTTGCTGCAGTTGCTGCGGCCACGGGAGCTCTCGCGACGGCGGTCCACACCGCTGTGTGGGCAATTTCAAACCCAAAGCAGAACATCCTTACCCTGACACCGCTAGAGTTTGAGGCTATGCTTTACGACGCGGTCTACAACGAGTGGTTTCGACAGAATCTCAGGTGTAGCCAAGCTACGTTTCTACGGCTTTGTGGTGTTCTGCGTCAGGAGCTGAAAGATTTTGAGCTAGATCGATTTATGAAGGAGCACTCTTTTGAGGAGAAGGTTGCTTGTTTCTTTTTTTCTCGGCTCGCAGGGTGGCTATAGAGAAACTACGGCTGCGTTTGCAATTTCGAAGTCCTGGGCTATCGACGTGATTGGTATATTTCTCAAGGCTTTACGCCGGTCGCTGCGCAAGTTCGTTCATTTTCCGCGGCATGCTCATGAATGGACCCGAGTTCAAGGTAAATTCCAAGCGAAAGGTGGAATTCCAGGAGTGGTGGGCGCGATAGACGGCTCTCTAGTGGAGATTAACAGGCCCGAGGACTTTGAGGGATACTATTGTCGAAAGATGTTCCCAGCGCAAAATGTGCAGGCTGTTGTTGACGACAAAATGCGCTTTACTAGCGTGGAGATTCGGCCGGGCTCGTGGTCTGACCAAAAAACATGGCGTGCGTCTACTTTAGGCTCCAACTTCAAAGACTTTTTGCCAGCGGGGACCCACTTTTTAGGAGATGCAGGATATGCTATTAGTCCGGCTATCATGACGCCGTTCATGGAAAATGATGGAGCCGGTTTGACACGCAAGCAGCTACGCTACAGTTATCTGCATTCCCGAACTAGGATGACAGTCGAGTGTGCTTTTGGACTCTGCAAAGGTCGCTTCAGAATTGTTAACTGCTGCATTAACACCAAATGCGTCGAGAAGGCTGTGGATATTGTGGCTGCAACGATGGTTCTCCACAATATTTTGTTGGGTTTGAAGGATGACACTTCTTTCGAAGATGAAGATGACGCGCGGGTGAACTTCGATGAAGAGGAAGATTTTGTTGTAACTGGGAACAACTCTGAGATGACTGCAAGCTTTCTAAGAGATGTTGGTTCGAGAAAACGTGCGTCCATTTTGGTTTTTACCGAAGCTTTTGAGCTAGTCTAGAAAACGTGTGTAGCTAGATTTTAATGGTCGCGGCGAATCAAATCCAGTAGCTCTCGAATTATTTCATTCTGCACTCGAAGTCGCTCGCTCTGAACTTGCATTTCCGACAAGAGTTGCTCGGTTTGGGCATGAGCCCGCTCACTTTGCTCGCGGAACAGCTCGGTCTGTTGCTGCACAGCAGCTGCAATGTCTTCGGCACCCCCATTTCGGACTGTAGCAAGTCCTTGGCCCAAAGCTTCTAGCCCTTCGCTAAACCCTTTAGCAACCGCACTCAAACCCGCCTCCACACACTCCCCCTGGGTGCGCTTCTGTCGCTTATTAGTCGACCCCGTGGAGCCAGACATGGTGCGGGGCGTTGGAGATTGAGGAGGGGGAGGTGAGGCAGGCGTGGCGAAGGCAGCGACGTCGGCGCTCGCAGCGTCACCAGCAGCAGCAATTGTATCCGGGTCCTCCGTGCTAAGATGCGGTCGGTTGTTCATCCCCGTCGCATCACCCCAGTAGTCTTTCATGATGCAGTAGTGATTTGGGCGCCGCACGGGTCCGTCGTTGCCAGTTCGACCTTCTGCTTCCCGCGCAGACGCCCACTTTTGCTTCATGTTCTTCATCTTTAAAAAATATTCACCGCACATCATGATTAATAACTTAGTAGTGGCTCATTCCGATAGATATTTTCACATTGTAGAAATTTACCTTAGATTGGCACTGCTGATCAGTGAACACTTTGCTCTGGTTAACAGAGAGTGTTGATGCTAAGACGGCCCACGCATATTTGATGCGCTTGGTGTCCTTCGTGTTCTTGAAGTTGTCAGCTAACTCTGTGTAACGGAGGCGAAAGAACTCGTTCACATCATCATCGCTCCATGATGCAGCTGGCCTGGTCGAAACTCCTCGTCCTCCACGACCACCGCGACCTGCCCCGTGACCACCACGGCCTCCACCATGAGGGGGTGCTCTCTCGACGCCGCTCCCGTTGGGGTCCGTGCCGCTTACGCTTCTCTCAGCAGCGTCTTCAGCTTCAGCGCCGCCCACAGGTGGAGCAGTAAGGGTGCCTTCCATGGCTGCGAGTTCTCGAGTGTGGTGGTGCTGAGTCGAGCAGCTTGACACACCAAAACTAAGACGGTCTCCAGCCAACCGACCACATCGGCTCGGTTCACCTTAGGGGTAGGCTTACCGGAGACGAGCGAGACTGAGACGATCATTCCCCGACCAGGCCCTAACTAGTTATTCTGGTAATGTAAGCAATTCTTACTCGGCAGTACTGTACAATATTGATCAAATAAAGAACAATAAGCCGATCCTATCTAGGTTTAATTGCAGCAGCATCCTTGCCAACGGGATATGCATGAGTGCAACCTTGATAAGGCCGCTGTCTCCGTTCTGCGTAGCACTGCGCTGAGGACAAGGAACTTCAGTTCATTCTCCATTTTGCATTCTACCACATACCCACCCCACCCACACTCTCAAGCCGCAACGATGAAGACCATTTCCCAAGTCCTGACGACGACAGCGCTGGCGGCAAGTTGCGTCGTCGCAGTGGAGAACGGCATTCAACTGAGTGAGGTCTACGGTGGTCCGCACCGGGGGTCGGACAATCCAGTATGAAATTTTATTGCGAGGCCAAAGCTGCAGTAGTAATAACAGCAATATGAGGGTAACCAATAATAATAATTGGTACAATTTAAGAGCATCTCCAACGGTAGTGCAAAACTCAAGGAATTGCACGATATTTGCAAAATTGCAAAAAAATCATCCCCAACGGGGAAGTGATAGGGGTTCAGAAGTAGTGCTGAAGTAACACGTTGAAATCGATAGTGCAATTCCCGGATGGCGTAGTGATTATCGGCCTGCTATTCACTACGACCTGCCAGCTATTGCACGCAAAGTACAAGGCGAGAATACGCCTTTATGGACGCCTTCAGCGCGTGCACCCGTCCGAAAGAGGTACACAACACTCTCACAATACATATACTACTAGTTTCATAGGTATACCGGATGAATAGAAGCTCCTGGGCTTACCTGCAATTGCTACAGTATGTAGGGCAAATGACTTGTTGTCCCAAATGCATGCTGCAAACAACGGCGGGCCGTTATCGACCTGAAGTACGCTATAGTTGCCTATTGTGGTGCCTTTGCCGCGGATAACTTAAGCTACGCTACCCTTTATCGGCCATTGCGGAGGAAGGGCTACCCGCTTTCACTGCGCAATTTTGCAATACCGTTGGGGAAGCTGAACTTTTGCAAAAAAATTCAAGCGTGTTCGTCTTGTTTATGTTGCTAATCGGCCCACTTTGCCTTATCACTTTTGCGATTTGCTCTACCGTTGATGCTCTAAGTATATTGTACCATTCGTGACATGAGCATTGCCAAAATGTGACAGGAAGGCCGCAAACTTCACGCGAACTTTACGCAAACGTCCCATCGCTGATATCGAACTATTACTGAGGTGTCAGGCCAACCTATACAGTGAGAAAATACAGGTGGAGGCTGATGACGATTACAATAGCCCTGTACTCTTTCCAGGACGGTTTTGGGAAGTGTTGCTGTCCGGCAAAGCGCTATTGATTATACACCGCTTGCTTCACAAAGGCCACGCAACCCAAGGCTGTGCCGATTCGAAAAATAGAGATTATAATAGTTTATTATAGCATTTTCATCATTTATGAATGCCCAACCAGAATTCATAGTATTTGATATTTTATTGCTATTATTGAGGCAATATCATATTGTATTGGTTTCATAAACTTCCAATAATAAATAATTGTAGTGGAACAATACCATAATAATTGTTTTGCTATTATTTTTTTCGACCCCTGGTCCGCACGGGGGTGCTATTTGGACCAGTATTAAGCCCGTGGCGTAGACTTAGTCAGAGAGCTTCGAGATCGTATGACGCGAAGAGGAACACAGTCTACAGCCAAGGGTCGATAATCTAGACATGGGCCAGCGATATCAATTACTCCTGTAGTAATGGGGTTTGTGCCGCGGCAACTTGAGATCGTTGTTGCTATGGATGAGCTATCTCCGCCCACTAACAGGAAAGCGATTACTTCCGGTCGGTAAAATGTCTACGGCACTGCAAACTCATTTCATCTCTTCCTTCCTTTGCAGCTTACAACACTGTTAACTATCATACGCCTCACATACTGTACTATGAAGAAGGACACCAAGCAAATGAATCCGATGCACGTACAATGCCAAAGCCCGATTTCATTGAATCGACGAAACCAAACAGCTACGAGAGAAACCGAATACGGTCGACCAAAAACAATCTAACACTTAGTTGTCGATGGTGGCCATGTGCAGCACCAGGTCCACGAGGCGGTTCGAGTAGCCCCACTCGTTGTCGTACCACGCCACCAGCTTCACGAACGTGTCGTTCAGCGCAATGCACGCGTCCGCGTCGAACGTGCTCGAGTGCTTGTCGTGCAGGAAGTCGTTCGACACCACCTGGTCCTCCGTGTAGCCGAGGATGCCGGCCAGCTCGCCCTCCGACGCGGCCTTCACGGCGGCCTTGATCGCGTCCATGGACGCGGGCTTCTCCAGACGGCACGTCAGGTCCACCACCGACACGTCGGGCGTCGGCACGCGGAACGCCATGCCCGTCAGCTTGCCGTTCAGCACCGGCAGCACCTTGCCCACGGCCTTGGCGGCGCCCGTCGACGACGGGATGATGTTCTGGCCGCAGCCACGGCCGCCGCGCCAGTCCTTGCCGCCCTTGGCCGGGCCGTCCACCGGCAGCTGCGTCGCCGTCGTGGCATGCACCGTCGTCATCAGACCCTCCACGATGCCGAACTGGTCGTTGATCACCTTGGCCAGCGGTGCCAGGCAGTTGGTCGTGCACGACGCGTTCGACACCACGGGCGCCGAGCCGTCGTACTCCTTGTGGTTCACGCCCATCACGTACATGGGCGTGGCGTCCTTGGGCGGCGCCGAGATCACCACCTTCTTGCAGCCACCGTCGATGTGGGCCTTGGCCTTCTCCGTCGTCGTGAACACGCCCGTCGACTCGCACACGTACGTGGCGCCGGCCTTGCCCCACGGGATCTCCGACGGGTTGCGCGCCGCGAACACGTGGATCACCTCGCCGTTCACCACCAGGTTGCCGTCCTTGGTCTCCACCGAGCCGTCGAACTTGCCGTGCGTCGAGTCGTACTTGAACAGGTACGCCATGTACTCGAGGTCCATGAACGGGTCGTTGATGGCCACCACCTTGGTCTTGGGGTTCTCGATGGCGGCGCGGCACACGAGGCGGCCGATGCGGCCGAAGCCGTTGATGCCGATGGCGACTTGCTCAGGCATGGTTGGAAGTAGTTGAGTTGGGTTGGTGTGGATGCGGTGCTCGGAAGCGTGCAAATGAAAGAATGAACTTTGCCGTCGAGCTGCCGGCCGGCCGGCCAAGGTGGCTACGTCAGTCTGAACGGGGCCATGGATGCGCGGATACTTTGACACGCATCAGTCTGTGACAGTCTGCTTGGTCGGAGGGTAGAGCCGAGCCGTACCCGACAGAAATATAAGCCGGATTGATCACTAGGCTCCGATTATGCGCCGGCGTGCAAAGCTGCGACGTTTGTCGAGGCCTGCACACACGTTGTGCTCGAATCGATTGCTGGTCCGTTCGTTGCATGACTTCGGTCGTGAGCGCGAGCAAGCGGCCAAGGCGGTGCTCGAATGCCCTCATGCAACGGATGCAACTACGGGGAGGGGAGCTAGAGTAATACTGAGAAGAAGTCGGCTAAGTCGGGGACTTCGGACAAACATCGCGTGAAGCCAACAAACGACACGGGGCACGTCAACCAAGATTCATTCACACCCATAAACGAAGTGCATTGCATCTCGTTTGCCGCTGCTGCGTGAAGCCCATGTTTTTACTTGACCCCCGCTCTCTCAACATTGGAGGTCCGACCTCATCCGAGAGGCAAAAACGACGACAAAATTAGCGCAAGATGCCCAGTCGATACGTATTATAATTGAGTGAAGTTGTTTACTGTATTTACGAGCCGGCACAAAAAGTCGCTCGGCTCGTTGGTTGATCTGAGCCGAGATCGACAAAAAGAAAGGCCCCTTGGGCTCCGCTTGCAATGCTGTGACTGACGTGTGTGGTGTGCTCGGATTGCTGGCCTGAGCCCGAGCAAGCCATGAGTGAGTTTTGCATGCAACAACAGCGCTGCAATGCTGCAACATGGGGGTAACACTGCGCGAAGCCGACCTCAACCCCAGACTTACCCATAGGTAGAAGCGGAGTGCCTCGCATCTCCTTTGTTGCTTACTGCCCGTGTTCCGACAGCGAGGTAAGTTACGATCTTTTCCGACGCTGCTGCATCGGATGCCCCGGGGTTGCATTTTTGGCTGCCAAGCCAATTCTCTGGTTGGAGCTTTGTGCTAGCTATCGGCACCGCTGGAATACCACTCGCCGTTTCCGTCGTCCTCAACCCGCGCAGTAGAGCACCTTTTTCCGTTCCGCCGCCCGAAACCAAGCATGTCGGTAAACTGTAAACGACTTGTCTGAATGCCCTATAGGACATCGGTGAGACGGGATATCCGAGAGTAAATAGTAGAAGCACACAAAAAGTCTGAAAACACACACAGCCTTAGGGGTAGGTCCACCATATTAGAAGGCGGTAGTGAGGAGCGTAGCCGTAGCAAACCCGCGCGGTATTTGCGGAGGCGGGCCCTGCGACGAGCATTCCAGCGAACAATGCCTGCACGCCCACAAGAACGAAACTTCCCGGCGACGTGGGTGGCGGTCCATCGGCGCTGGCCCGTTCGTTAGCCGGAACGCCAGCAACACTGCAGTGGGCCGCACAGCCAACTCGCACACATGCCAGATCACTTAAACCCCTCTAATCGGCATGAGCTGTCTGCAGCTTCGCTTCATTGCATCCACTATCCTATGGGGATATGGGGCAATTTTGACGGCGCTCGACTGAGGAATATTTTTGGCTTTTTGGCCCCTTTTGCTTTTCGATTTTGGAAACCGTGGATCACTCTCAGATCTGCAGCACAACCCGCTAACATCCCATGGCCGACGAAGACCCTCGAGGCGCGGCGAGTTACGCTGGCCGCTGGAGGCCCCGCCGCAAGCTCAAGAAGGACGGCACCCCGCGCAAGTCCAGGCGCGGGTGGGGGCCCTACCGCTCGGTGCCCAACGAGCGCTCGGTCGCCTTCAACCTCTCGCTGGACGTGCAGAATCTGCAGCAGACTGTGCGCAACCTCTCGGCCCTGCGCGACATCCTGCACACCAAGGCGCTGGTGCAGTGCCACTCGCCCGAGGGGTCCCTGTGCAGGCTGGTGCACGAGTACCTGCACGTGTTCCGCAAGGGCGTTCTACCGCGCGAGGTAGCGGACGACCGCGACCAGCGCGCGTTAATGCGCCGCGTCATGGCCGAGGAGGTGGATCTGGGCTACGGCCTGTGCGGGCCCGACGCCATCATGGCGCAGATGGCCAACTACTCGACGTTCCTGCGCTTCATCTGCCTCAGGGGGATAGTGGACATCGTCGTCGTAGCCGAAGACTCGGTGGTGATCTCGGACAAGGCCTGGTTCCAGTTCCAGGTCACGCGCCGCACGATCGAGATGGTGTTCCCGCACATTCTCGGCAACGAGTGGCTGGTGGCAGAGCTTGTCGGCCAGGAGGTCGAAGCGGAAGGCCGCTCAACTTTCCACTTTAACACCGAAGGCAAATGCTACAGATACGACGTGGAGATGGACTTTGTGGGGGCGTTTACCAAAGTCGTGAAGAACCCGCACATTGTGAACATCCTCCTTGGACGAGCACTTATCACGCACAATGCCATGCTCGGTGTCATTGACGACCCCGACGAGCTGGAGGAGGAAAAGAAAGCACCTGCTCCAAGTCAGGAAAGATCGGACAAGGAAAACCGGCAAAGTGTACACTCGGGCGTATCCAGCCATGACGAGTTCTGTCACAGGATCGTGGACGAATATTTCGCCGCCTTTGCCTCTGGCCACCACAAGGATACATCGTCAGAATTGTTGCAGCGAAACTTCCTGCAGCACCGGTTCGCCTCGAAGAAGCAGGCTGACGCAGCGAGCGAAACCAATCGAGTAAAAGAGCGTTGGCGTGTTCTGAATGAATGCTTTGAGGTGCTACAGTTTCGCCGAGAGGGGGAAGAGAAAACTACTTCTTTCGACGATAGGAGCAACTTGTGTCGCGTTGAATCGGCGGCACGATACGTACTTCGCATCACCTTCGACACCGTCGAGTCTGTTTTCCCTCACCTGGCTTCCAGTGCAGCGCTGCTAGACGCTTTTGTGGGAAAAGTGATCGAGGTGCCATCTCACATTTTGTTTTCGATTGAGAAGAGAACTGGCCACGTTTCCAGTATCAATGAGAAGATGGAATTCGCTGCAGCCATGGCTGAGATTGTCCCGGAGCGACATGAGCTTGCATTCGTGCTTTCGAATGCGTTCTTGGTCGACGACGGGGTGGACTTCTACGCATCCTCAGTCGCCTCACCAGCACAATTATCCCAAGTTTGCGAGAACTATCGCGGTGATTCGCGTTCGATTCCACGAACAATGAATATTGCTGACATTCTTGGCTAAATCACTTAGTAACAGCTCTGAAGCAATGCTATTCCACTACTACCGGTAACAGTAAATGTGAAATACAGTAAGTCGAAGTTCGCGATTCTTCGAAGTGCGACAGTGTGCATTCGTTGTAAGCACCACTCAGCACGCAAAATACATGAGCAATGAGGGCAGCGCCATATTCCGTATTCCCAACGAAAACACTACGTCGTACTCTCACTACAATGCCAGCGCAGGTGAGCTGCTCTTCGCTCAACCCGTCCTCGAGATGGGGATGTGGCCAATCGATGATCCAAGGAGAGTTTTGCCTTACATCGGTTTTCAGACCTCAAGCATACTGTACTTCGGAGAAGTATTGCACTTTGCACAGTCCTCACAATGGCCAAATGTTTGGGCGGCTACACTTATGCTGCAAATACCAACGGCACACACATCTCCGCTGCCGTCGCGCAATCGCGGAAACAACTTGCAAGCTGCTTACGAGAGGAATATGTCAGCCGACAGAAGAGTTGAGTTTGCATTGTCGTAAACATTTTACTGAGCGAACGTTGCAGTACAGTACAGTTGGGCTGAGCTTGCGGCGTGAGGTTTGCAGGAGTCTTCCAACGAAGACACAAGGGTTACGTTTCCAGTTCAGCCTCGACTGTTTTGCCGACATTGGCCTCACTGTTGACCCGAAGGATACCCTACCACCGCCAGCGGCATGGGTCAAACAGAAAGTGCCCGCGCTAATCACAAGACTTAAAACTTACCAGGAAGCTATTAACTAAGGTTCAATAGACTACCTTCTCTAGCAAGTTGCGACACAACTAACCGCACCAACTCTGCCAAGAAGGGCACCAAAACATGCTGAACCCAATGTACAATGCCAAAGCCCGATTTCATTGAATCGACGAAACCAAACAGCTACGAGAGAAACCGAATACGGTCGGCCAAAAACAATCTAACACTTAGTTGTCGATGGTGGCCATGTGCAGCACCAGGTCCACGAGGCGGTTCGAGTAGCCCCACTCGTTGTCGTACCACGCCACCAGCTTCACGAACGTGTCGTTCAGCGCAATGCACGCGTCCGCGTCGAACGTGCTCGAGTGCTTGTCGTGCAGGAAGTCGTTCGACACCACCTGGTCCTCCGTGTAGCCGAGGATGCCGGCCAGCTCGCCCTCCGACGCGGCCTTCACGGCGGCCTTGATCGCGTCCATGGACGCGGGCTTCTCCAGACGGCACGTCAGGTCCACCACCGACACGTCGGGCGTCGGCACGCGGAACGCCATGCCCGTCAGCTTGCCGTTCAGCACCGGCAGCACCTTGCCCACGGCCTTGGCGGCGCCCGTCGACGACGGGATGATGTTCTGGCCGCAGCCACGGCCGCCGCGCCAGTCCTTGCCGCCCTTGGCCGGGCCGTCCACCGGCAGCTGCGTCGCCGTCGTGGCATGCACCGTCGTCATCAGACCCTCCACGATGCCGAACTGGTCGTTGATCACCTTGGCCAGCGGTGCCAGGCAGTTGGTCGTGCACGACGCGTTCGACACCACGGGCGCCGAGCCGTCGTACTCCTTGTGGTTCACGCCCATCACGTACATGGGCGTGTCATCCTTGGGCGGCGCCGAGATCACCACCTTCTTGCAGCCACCGTCGATGTGGGCCTTGGCCTTCTCCGTCGTCGTGAACACGCCCGTCGACTCGCACACGTACGTGGCGCCGGCCTTGCCCCACGGGATCTCCGACGGGTTGCGCGCCGCGAACACGTGGATCACCTCGCCGTTCACCACCAGGTTGCCGTCCTTGGTCTCCACCGAGCCGTCGAACTTGCCGTGCGTCGAGTCGTACTTGAACAGGTACGCCATGTACTCGAGGTCCATGAACGGGTCGTTGATGGCCACCACCTTGGTCTTGGGGTTCTCGATGGCGGCGCGGCACACGAGGCGGCCGATGCGGCCGAAGCCGTTGATACCGATGGCGACTTGCTCAGGCATGGTTGCAGTAGTAGGGGGGAGGGGTCTTGGATGCGTTGCTCGGAAGCGTGCAAAATGAAGAATGAGCTCCTCTCATGCTGGCCGGGCCTCGGCAATGCGTTGGCCGGTGTCCTGGTCGTGACGACACCGGTGCCCTCGTTGCCCTGCTCCGGTATCTTTGTCGCGTAGCTGCGGGTGGATTGCTCATAGCTCCCGCCGTCGGGGTGCCGCTGTTGAACATTTCGGCCCGTATGTGACACCGATACGTGGCGTAAAAACTTAGATCGGGCCGCCAGCCAATCGGGTGGCGCCGTAAAAAGTCTTTGAGCTCGTAAAAACTCCGAAAGATCGCGACCCAAGCAGAAAATCATCAAATCAATGCGATTTTACAGAAAAACGCGCCCGCCGCCACGCACGTTGAAGACTCATGTCGAGCGCCATAAAGAGGACGAAGATTCGGCCCTATGCCGTTCAGCATGAGTCTTCAACGTACTTGGCACTCGAGCGCCGAGCTGGCCAGCCTTGGTCCTTGTGTGTGCGATGGCGGCCACCCCTGCAGCTGCACGGCTGGCGAGATGCTATGCAATCTATTTCTTGTCAGTTGGAACGCAGGTGTCAAGCATTGCACGCGATCAAGTATGTAGCATGGTAAGCTTTGCGCGTGGAACACTGGCTCAGGCTGCAAGTCTTCTGGTGGCTGGGAGGATGCGGCGAAGACGCGTTTGATCTCCTCGCGACGGAGCAACGTTTGTTCAGTCGACTCGGGAGGTGGCGATACTCGGCCGTCAAGTGGATAGAGAGTGCTTCATGATGCGCGGCCAAGCGTCTTGCAGGCGGTGAGTTTTGGCCACGAGGCTGTGGTCTGTTGCCGCTATTGTTGTTGTTGTTGTTCGTGGTGGTGTACAGATCAGCTTTCGCCGGGGCCGTGCACCGCGCTAATGAATTTGACGTACATGCGGCGCCACGACAGAGGCATATGCGAATGGCAACAAGGACTTAGTTAAAATCTGGGTGGTGGTGGCGTTGGGGTTAGCGCAACTAGTGCACGAACGACGGTGCCGCACCTTTGGTTGCGACCACGTTGCGAATTCTTTCCCGGAGCAGTTGGAGGTAGTTGCGCTAGCTAGTTGAAACGAGGAGTGTTTAGTTCCTCTAGGCTACAGTAGACTGCAACCGTCTTATGCGGACGAATCTGTGTTCTTGCTGTGAACTGCATGGTGTAAGTAGATCTCTACTTCCTAGCACGCTCGAACCGCTTCGCTGCCTAGCAATGCTGGAGCGGTGGCGTCGATCACTTCGAGCTGGAAGCTCTCGAATCTTCCTTCCACAGCCAGGGCAACGCCAAATCGCATGTTAATCCCAAAGGTGACTGGAGAAATACTTGCTCAGCCGAGTTAAACGCAGCCATGCCAAGGTCGCGCATTAGGCAAGGTTCCTCGCTGCCAGTGAAGTCGAGCGCCCCCCATTTCTCTGCCAAGCAGAGCGCCAAGCTGCAGGTTTTTGCCTCGAATGCCAACGGCCAGCTTGGATGCGAGCCATTGCTGGGAAGCACCAGGCCAACGTTTGTCAAAGGGAACGCCAGCCGGGACTTGTGCACTCGAAAACGCGCAATGGCGCACAGAAGCGCGCCATCGGCTGGCAGTGACAGGCCGAAAGCGCGATCTGATGAAGCAAGGTATCCACGCCAGCTCGACCTCTTCGAAGGAGACCTCAGATGCTCGGAGCTCATTCTTCATTTTGCACGCTTCCGAGCAACGCATCCAAGACCCCTCCCCCCTACTACTGCAACCATGCCTGAGCAAGTCGCCATCGGTATCAACGGCTTCGGCCGCATCGGCCGCCTCGTGTGCCGCGCCGCCATCGAGAACCCCAAGACCAAGGTGGTGGCCATCAACGACCCGTTCATGGACCTCGAGTACATGGCGTACCTGTTCAAGTACGACTCGACGCACGGCAAGTTCGACGGCTCGGTGGAGACCAAGGACGGCAACCTGGTGGTGAACGGCGAGGTGATCCACGTGTTCGCGGCGCGCAACCCGTCGGAGATCCCGTGGGGCAAGGCCGGCGCCACGTACGTGTGCGAGTCGACGGGCGTGTTCACGACGACGGAGAAGGCCAAGTCCCACATCGACGGTGGCTGCAAGAAGGTGGTGATCTCGGCGCCGCCCAAGGATGACACGCCCATGTACGTGATGGGCGTGAACCACAAGGAGTACAACGGTTCCGCGCATGTGGTGTCGAACGCATCGTGCACGACCAACTGCCTGGCCCCTCTGGCCAAGGTGATCAACGACCAGTTCGGCATCGTGGAGGGTCTGATGACGACGGTGCACGCCACGACGGCGACGCAGCTGCCGGTGGACGGCCCGGCCAAGGGCGGCAAGGACTGGCGCGGCGGCCGTGGCTGCGGCCAGAACATCATCCCGTCGTCGACGGGCGCCGCCAAGGCCGTGGGCAAGGTGCTGCCGGTGCTGAACGGCAAGCTGACGGGCATGGCGTTCCGCGTGCCGACGCCCGACGTGTCGGTGGTGGACCTGACGTGCCGTCTGGAGAAGCCCGCGTCCATGGACGCGATCAAGGCCGCCGTGAAGGCCGCGTCGGAGGGCGAGCTGGCCGGCATCCTCGGCTACACGGAGGACCAGGTGGTGTCGAACGACTTCCTGCACGACAAGCACTCGAGCACGTTCGACGCGGACGCGTGCATTGCGCTGAACGACACGTTCGTGAAGCTGGTGGCGTGGTACGACAACGAGTGGGGCTACTCGAACCGCCTCGTGGACCTGGTGCTGCACATGGCCACCATCGACAACTAAGTGTTAGATTGTTTTTGGCCGACCGTATTCGGTTTCTCTCGTAGCTGTTTGGTTTCGTCGATTCAATGAAATCGGGCTTTGGCATTGTTTTTCGGGTCATTTGCTTGCTTTGGTGTCTTTCTTGTAAGTATAGCGTTTGTGTGGTTAGTAGTGTTGCAAGCTGCTACGAAAGGAAGTCATTGCATAGAAGATGTAGGTTTGCATTGCCGTAGACATTGTACTGACCTACCCTTGCAGTACTGTACAACAGTCACCGCTTGGGCTGAGCTTACAACATGTATCGTGGCGTGAGGTT
The DNA here is from genome assembly GCF_000149755.1 of Phytophthora sojae. NCBI lineage: Eukaryota > Oomycota > Peronosporomycetes > Peronosporales > Peronosporaceae > Phytophthora > Phytophthora sojae. The sequence continues at coordinate 6,277,197 of NW_009258117.1, forward strand.
TGTTTGGAAGGTCTCGAAATACTTGTACTTCAGTTTCAATTCGTGTGTGCCGTTGTTAGCAGCACAACTGTAGCTGCTCATACATTTGTGAGGCGTGTGCAAAGCGCAATACACGTACTTTGAAGAACAGTACGTTTGAGACCCGAAAACGGAGGCAAAGCAGAGCTCGTCTTGGATCGTTGAGAGACCACGTCTCCGCCTCGGGGACGGATTGCTCCTAACCTTAATGCGCATGGCAAGCGAAGAGCACGCCTGCGCTTCACCGCCAGATTTAACAACGGAAGCTTAATTGCCCCGAGGTCAGAGCAAGCTGGATGTACGGGTACAGTGCTGTACAGTAGTGTCGAGCGCCAAGTCCTGCATTTCTCTGCAAAAGGTTTGATGACATTTTTGGTGCTTGGTGACGCGCGACTTTTTACGCACAGCTCTGATTGGCCAGAAGTTTTTACGAGTTCCACCCCTTTGTTTCCTCCCTCTTGACGACGGGCGGGAGTCGACGCAGCGCCCTCCACCAAGCATTGGTGTGACCGATCACCACAAGCGAAAACTTGTTGCACACCGAGAGTGCCATCTCGAGCTGGGAGTGGCGGGCTCGCCGCTCCAAACTCTCGGTCGAGGTAATGCAGTATCTATGCGGACCCATCGTTCCACTCTACTTTTTACGCGGCGCGGATCTATGCCCCCGACTTTTTACGTCAACGATTATCAGGCGCCCCAAAAGCCGCTAGGATCTTTCAGCCGAGGATATAAACACTCAAAAGATGGCATCCGTGGTGGCACCTCGATGCTCCTGTCTGTGGTTCTTGTAGGCAGCATCATTCCACACCGCAGCACAGGGGCTGTGTTCTACCATCTCTCCAGCACATTATCGCGCCTGAAGTGATGAACCGTGCAGCTTTAAGTGCCATCTTGCGTTGAGCAGCAAGCCCATGGATACCCTGCCAAACTCGACTTATCACTAATACAAGGGAATCAAACGATATAGGGACAGTAGCTTCAACATCAGCCGCTATCAAAGGGTCTCCCCTCTTCGCCCTTCACTATCCAATTCGCCGGCTTCCGAGCACAGCAGCCCCGCAGCACAACTAACCCCCAACACACCATGAGTGAAGTCAAGATCGGTATCAACGGCTTCGGCCGCATCGGCCGCCTCGTGTGCCGCGCCGCCATCGAGAACCCCAAGACCAAGGTGGTGGCCATCAACGACCCGTTCATGGACCTCGAGTACATGGCGTACCTGTTCAAGTACGACTCGACGCACGGCAAGTTCGACGGCTCGGTGGAGACCAAGGACGGCAACCTGGTGGTGAACGGCGAGGTGATCCACGTGTTCGCGGCGCGCAACCCGTCGGAGATCCCGTGGGGCAAGGCCGGCGCCACGTACGTGTGCGAGTCGACGGGCGTGTTCACGACGACGGAGAAGGCCAAGTCCCACATCGACGGTGGCTGCAAGAAGGTGGTGATCTCGGCGCCGCCCAAGGATGACACGCCCATGTACGTGATGGGCGTGAACCACAAGGAGTACAACGGTTCCGCGCATGTGGTGTCGAACGCATCGTGCACGACCAACTGCCTGGCCCCTCTGGCCAAGGTGATCAACGACCAGTTCGGCATCGTGGAGGGTCTGATGACGACGGTGCACGCCACGACGGCGACGCAGCTGCCGGTGGACGGCCCGGCCAAGGGCGGCAAGGACTGGCGCGGCGGCCGTGGCTGCGGCCAGAACATCATCCCGTCGTCGACGGGCGCCGCCAAGGCCGTGGGCAAGGTGCTGCCGGTGCTGAACGGCAAGCTGACGGGCATGGCGTTCCGCGTGCCGACGCCCGACGTGTCGGTGGTGGACCTGACGTGCCGTCTGGAGAAGCCCGCGTCCATGGACGCGATCAAGGCCGCCGTGAAGGCCGCGTCGGAGGGCGAGCTGGCCGGCATCCTCGGCTACACGGAGGACCAGGTGGTGTCGAACGACTTCCTGCACGACAAGCGCTCAAGCACGTTCGACGCGGACGCGTGCATTGCGCTGAACGACACGTTCGTGAAGCTGGTGGCGTGGTACGACAACGAGTGGGGCTACTCGAACCGCCTCGTGGACCTGGTGCTGCACATGGCCACTGTCGACAAGTAGGTCGTGGCTCCTTGAAGCCCAAGCGACATTGAGCCGAGTCTTGTAGCTCGGGTTGTTCGTGAGCTTGCGATGAAGCAAGCGGGTTGGTGCATTTTATGAATTCTGTCGTGGGGTAGTGTTTACCCACCCGTCGTCCTTAGGATGCAAGGTGTAGCACGTTGCTGTCTTTTGGGCGAGTCTAATAAAAAGTCAAATGAGGCACATCGATTTTTTCTGTAGATTTTGGCCTGATCTTGGTTTTACTTCGACGCCGTTGGGCCGTGCTCACGTTGCGCACTGCACACCGCGAGAAGGACGTCCTCCTGGGAATGGCATGCGCGAAAGGAGAAGGCGCACGTTGCGCCTCTCGCATGTATTCGAAATGCTCTTGGCGCGGATACTCTCGTGCTAGTAAGGTGTCTCCCGACTCTACGTCGTCCCACATGCCTTTCGGCTGATTCTCCAGCCGGCATGCACCACGCCACTAGCAACCTCGTCCCAGTCCCAGTGAAAACGAAGCCACCCAAGGTGGCTACAGCTTCAACGGTACATTGTACCATATCCTTTGGCGCCATTTCTTACTTGAGTGTAGGTTGTGTGGCGCGCACTTCAACGCCTCAGCAACGAAACGATCTTCACTCTCGATTCCGCACGATGAAGCGTAAGACGCGCTCGGACGCCGCGTCCCCGCGCTCCTCTCGGCGTCGCCGCGACGACTCCGGCCGCTCTCCGTCCCCCGCTGCCGACTCGGATGCTAGCGCCGAAGACGCCGCTGCCCCTGCACCCGCCCAAGCGGCCCCCAGCGGCCGCGACCGCGCTGTCGTGTCCAGAGAGCGCGCGCTGTACTTCGCCACGGGGCAGCGCGCCTCCGCCCCCGCAGCAGCTGCAGCAGAGGAGGAGCAGGAGTCCTGGCCTGGCTACTTCGCCACGGCCAGAGCGCTAGATGACAACCGACTGGCGGCACAGGCGGCGCGCAAGCAGCGGCAACAGGGAACGCAAGACGAGCAGGAGACGCCCAAGATTGTGTGGACGCCCAAGCGCCCCGCACGCGCGTCCGTCTTGACGACCGACCACAAGGTGAAGAGGCTCAGGGACCTGGCGCTGCAGACGCTAGCCGAGCACGTGGAGCAGCTGCCCACGCTCGAGTACATCGACGCGACGGCGCGCCATCAAGTGGCCCGCGCCGTCGTCAAGCTCCGCAGACTCAAGCCGGAGGTGCTGCCGCTGTTCATCTTCCCCGGCGTGACGGAGATCGACATCCCGGACTGCTCGAACATCGACGAGGACACACTGATTCGCGCGCTCAAGGAGTGCACGGCGCATGGCTTGGATCTCACGACGCTGAGGCTGGGATTGTGTGGACGCTGCGTCTCGGACAGCGTCATTGATGAGCTGGGAGACTCACTGAAAGCTGTGGAGCAGCTGCAAGTGCAGGGCTGCTATCGACTCTCGGATGCAGGGTGCGAGGCACTGGTGAGACGGTGTGCACCGTCGTTGGACTCGTTCGAGATTTCGTGCAACCAGCGGATTACCAAGAAGTCGATCGACTACTTTTGTGAGCTGCAGAACCTGCACTCGTTGACGCTGTCTGAGTGCCCGCAGATTGACGATGCCAGCTTGGAGTCGCTCAAGAGCATGAAGAACCTGCGCAAGCTGCAGCTCAACCAGATGGAGAGGGTCTCGGATGACTTCATCTGCTCGCTGGCCAAAAGTCTGCCGGAGTTGGAGGAGATCTCTATTGCCCGCTGCTCGCAGCTGACCAACAAGGCTGTGGTGGGAATTTTGGAAGCCTGTCGCGGCTTGAAGGTGCTCGATGTGTCGGACTTGCACCATATCACCGATGAGTGCTTTGAGCCTGTTCGAACTCACGGCCATGCCCTCAGTCGTGTATCAATGCGGTGCTGTCTGGGCTTGACCGACGTGGCGCTCGAGCACATCGCGTTTGGGGCCAATTCGTATCTCGAAACGCTTCAAATGTCCAGCGTATCGGTAAGCTGGTGTGTGTGACTTAAGCGTTTGTGAGTGAAATTCTTATTTGTGTTAATGTACGTGGTTTGTAGCAAGCTACGGACGTAACGATTATGGCTTTGCAAGAGCATTGTGCTACCAGCCTCGCAACGCTCGACATCTCGTTTTGCCGGAATATATCCGAGGACGCGCTGGGCGTTTTGGCTGATGGCACGGAGAAGCTCCGCTCTCTCGTGCTTTGGGGATGCACGCAGGTATGTTCCGTGCATGCATTTGCTGAGGATGCAAGTTGATATCTGATGTGGGCTATTGTTCTCCATTTAAGATCACAGCCAGGTTTATTACGTGCCACTCGCAAGACGAACTCGTTGTCACGGGCCACCCTTTGTTGACAGGTCTTTCAATTCGGTACTAAGTGATCGCATGCATGCACTGGAAGTAGCTTCATTTCACGTGGCTTTATTCATTGTGTGTAAGTTTTAGTAAGGTTTAACATTGTGGGATGTGAGCATCAGCAATACATTTGCCACCGTTTGATGCTGGGACAGGAGCAGCTGAAACAGAATCGGAAGTCGAAGAGCAGGAATGAGGATACAGCATTAGAGAGAACCTTTTCTTGTAGTGTGCCCACGCAGCAATTGGGCATTTCTTTTTTGCCATGTCGACAGCGCCAAGTCTCAGATTCACTTGACGTTATTGGGTTGCCATGTCCCCCACCGCCGTTGAAGAATGCTTTGACAGGAATTTCTCGAGAAATTCGGCCCACAAGGCAATTTGCGCCCAAAAGCGCAATGATGGAGCTGCGGCACTCGCCGTACAACCGCAAGAAAAGCCCCCGAAAGTGAGTGATGTGTGTCTGTCTTGCAGGAAATATCCGTTTTGATGCGATTGACTGATGTGCTCTACCCTTGCAGGTCGAAAGCAAAGGCCGTCACCGCTGATCGCCCGCGAAACAATACCAGCAAGTGGACCTCCGATGAGGTATGTTGAGGACACTGTGAGCTTGCCGTGAATAGCTACGTCTGACAAATATCGCTTCGGAATTGGAAGGACGCTTTGCTTCGAGACGGCGTGTGCGAGCTTGGCGGCAAGAAATGGAGCGCCATTGCCGAGCGTATTGCAGATCGATCGCCTGAAGAGTGCAGCAAGCGCTGGAACAAGTTGCAGAGCCTCGACACGGTCGTGAAGCGGCCCTGGACGGCAGTCGAAGATCAGCAAATGCTCGAGCTGGTGGCGAAATACGGACCCAGTAAGTGGGCCGTGATCGCTTCCTACTTGGAAAACCGCAACGGCAAGCAGTGCCGCGAGAGGTGAGTGTTGATTATTTTTTAAAACCTGGCTCTGGTTCCCTAACTTACACAGAGTTGTGTCGTATGATATGCATTAGATGGCACAACCAGTTGAACCCGGCAATCAAGAAAACCCCGTGGACCGCGGACGAAGACGACACCATCGTCCGCCTGCAGGCCCAGTTCGGCAACTCGTGGGCCAAGATCACGGCTCACCTGCCCGGACGGACGGACAACGCAGTGAAGAACCACTGGTACTCTTCGCTGCAGGCATCCGCGAGGCGTGTGCGTGCAGATGGGCTGCCGCGCCCAAGGAAGAAGAGCAAGAAGAAATCTCGGAAAGCGAAAGCGCGTGCAAGAAAGAAGGAGGCGGCGGCGGAGCTACCAGATCAAACTGCTGCTGCGGCTTCTCCTCAAGTCGACGAAGCTGGAGAAAACGCGGCCGATCAGCTGGCTTTCATGGCTCCCGAATCTGCTGTAGCTCTCGGCTTTCTCGACGCTCCTTCGGCCACTGCGGTGGCAAAGAGCGGATCGTTGTCGCCGGACTCGGTATCGGACCGACTTGATACCTACGTTCAGTCCTACAAGGACGGCGTGCTTCGAGCTCAGGCTGTGATCGACAACGTGCTGGACCCGATGGGGATGGGAAGTATCAGCGACAAGAACTGCAGCTCATGGCACTGCGATCCTTACTACTGCTACCCGACCAGCGATAACCCGCCACCAGCTGACCCCACCTCCCCAGCGCAGCCGCCGTTCGGCTTGGACGAGTTGCTCTACGACTCGCTGTACGACGTGTGTGGCAGTGACGGACTGCAGACGTCGACCAGTCTGGAATCGCCCGGGTGGGTGGTGAGCACGCCTATGGGCGAGGTCGCCCGGGTGTATCACCAGCAAGAGCTGAGGGAGTGGGGGATATGCACGTCTCCGCCTGTACCCACGACAAGTTCTTCGCTCGTGCCCACTGCAGCGTACGCGCAGCCGGACTTGTTGCCGTTCGAGCCGACTGAGCTCGTGTCGGAGAAGCTCACGCTCGATGACGTGAAGCAAGAAATCTCGCCTATGGGCTGCTGCTTCACGGAGGAGGGTTCGAGCTGGGCTGCATTCGCGCCGCAGTTGGGGCTGGAGGTGTAAGGAAGGCGACGAGAGAAGTGTAAGGCCGCCTGCCACGCCTGGCGAGTTCCATAATGTCTTCGTATGATTCTTGAGTGTAGGATCCTCCTGCTAGGAGGACGTCGCAGTTTTCATGGTGGTGCATGTAGTGGTGACGTGTGTTTGTGGTTGGAATTGAGCTCATTTGACGGACGAACACCTGACATTCGATGCTGTGTCCAGCTAGGCTACAACCGTTATACTCCTCGATCTTGAAACGACGTGTTCATTTTTGAGCTCGTGAGCTTCTAAGGCGCGTCTTCCAGTGCAACATGGCGGCCTCCGGGGACGTCTCGAGCTCCAGTACAAGCCCCAGCGAAGTCCATAGCAGCTCCGACAAGGCTGCCGATCCGGCATCTTCTGCTCCAGTGAACGACGACCACGTTGCGCCACGCAATGGCGACGACGACGAAGACGACGACGACTTGGGAGACGACGAAGATGACGTCCGAGAGAAGATCGTCATACGGCCGGAGCCTTTGACGCAGCAGTTCGCGAGTCCGATGGAGATCGAAACAGGTTTGCAGCTCATCGAGCTCTGTCGCGAGGGAAATTTAAGCGCCGTGACGCAGCGAGTTCGAGCTGGAGCTCCAGCAGGCTTCATAACGAAATCTGGATGGACTCTGATAGCTGCAGCGGCCTACAGCGGCTTCAACGACGTTCTCCTGTACCTCCTGGACATCGGCGCCGACAGCATGTACGAGACTTCAGCCCCCGGTCGGAAGTACCAGTTGAGCTCCAGCAGCCTCACCAAGGAGCCGATTTGCAACACTCCGCTGCACTGGGCGTGCTACAAGGGCCACGCAGACACGGTGTCGATCCTGCTGGCAGCAGGGTACAACCTTGAAGCTGCAGACTCGACTGGCAATCGCTGTCTCCACTTGGCCTGCTCTGGGGGTCATCGTGAAGTGGTCGAGCGGTTACTAGCCCAGTCAGCTGCAGTGGAGCCGCGCAACAAATACGGCAATCGACCGCTGGACTTGGCCACGGAACCGGGTTGTCGTCGTTTACTTGCGCGATTCCAAGCGCAAACTTCCTGCGAGTGGTGCAAGGAGACGTTCAGCCGCATCCGTCGTCCGAGCCTCTGCCAGCACTGCCACAACGTCTTCTGTGACACAAAACCTTGCTCCTCGTGCTCGACGCCATCGACACAACCTCCTTCTCCTGCAATTGAAGCGAAAGGGAGCAACAATGCCGAGCACGATGCATCCGCCGCCTCAGCACTGGTTACTCAAGCACGCAGCATGCGGTATTGCCAGGAATGCGCCACCGAAATGGGGAAGGCCGAGCAAGACCTGCGCAATGTGCTGGAGACGAAGCTCGAACTCATCCGTCGCACGCTTGCAGTGCTGGACCCGAGCATCGGCAGCAGCAACAACCGGCCGAACAGCTCCACGGATACTTTGAACGACGGGGGTGAAGGTCTAGAGGAAGGATTCGGCGAAGGTGAAGCAAGCAACTTGGAGCTTATAACCGAGGGTGGTGCCGCATCCACTGAGAGTATCGAGGCGGGAGACTCGACGTCAGCGAGGGCAGACGCAGCAAGTGAAGCTTCTCCATCGCATTCTCACCAAAACGGTGAAGGCTCGGCTCTAGTCTTGCAAAGTGGCTTCGAGCCGTCTCCACTCAGCGAAGCCTCAACTCCCCTCCACAACGACGACAGCTTCGACGGCGAGCAACGGTCCTCCCGATCAGCGAGGCCAAAGCGCAGTAGACCCCTGCCCAGCGCCGACGTCATCTTGAGCGCGCTCACGCTTACCCAGACCGACGCAGAGGCGCTCTACACGGCGTTAGAAGCTGCCCAACTCAAAGCTGCAGACGTCGAGTTGCTGCGTATTTCACGGCAAACCTACCGACAGCTCGTGGCTCACGTCGCGTTGCAGGAGGAAGTGAAGGCTCTGCTGGCTGTTCGTCCGATCGGCATCCGCTCGCTGCTGGAGCCTCTCAAGCGCTCGCTTCAACATGCAACACGGGAACAGGTTCACCCGGTCATGCTGTCCGTGGCGCTGCAGATCATCCAGAGCGCCGAGGCCGAGTGCACGCTCTTCGGGTGCCACGCACTCTGCGAGAAGATCGAGCGGGGGTCTCGTCGCTACTGCAAAGACATCGCCCGCCTCGAAGCGAGTCTCGCCGAAGCTCAAGTGCGCAGCGTGAGCGTCAAGTTGTTGACTGCTGCGGGGGCCCTTCGGGACCGTTTGAACGCCGAGGTGCGGCTGGAAGCGTGTCTCGTCCCATTCAAAGCCCCACCGCCGGTTGAAGCTCCAGTTGGGGGTCCACCACCGCCTCAACCGGCACCTGGCAGTGGCGGATTCGTCTTCGAAGACGGCACTGCGCTCGACACGCTGTTGCAAGCTCTGGAGTACCGAAGTCAACTGGTGTCAACTGCGGTGGACATTGGCGCATCAGTTGACGGAGTGTCCTCCGCGTTGCTGGAAGAAGCGAATAACCTCCTCAAGCAGCTGAAGAAAGAGGTGAAGGACGAGACCAAAGCTGAAGAGGAACGGCGTAAAGCGGAGGAGGAAGCTGCTCTCAAAGCTGCCAAAAAAGGCAAAAAGAAGAAAGCGTAAGCAACAGGATGCAACATAACAACACAAGAAGGCTAATACAATGGCAACAACAACAATTCAATTGTCATTTCGATGTCGATTCTCCGCCGAAGAAGATAAAGTAGTTGAAAGGCTGGGTGGTTTCTTTCCGCAAAATGGGGCTCAAGTTGCCGGCAGCCCTGTATTTGAGACCTTGAAAAAGACCCAAACGTGGGTACGACCCAAACTCCCTCTCGCTTCGGACCCTTTTTTCACCTAACTTGACTTGATCTCTCGCGCTTGCAGCACTTAGACAATGGAGCCGGCGTTCGAGGCGATACGCGGCCACAGGTCGGCGCACTCCTTGCCCACGGGGCCCGTGATGGCCGAACCCTTCATCTCACCCTTGGGGTTGACGATGACACCGGCGTTGTCCTCGAAGTAGAGGAACACGCCGTCCTTGCGGCGCCAGGCCTTGCGCTGACGGATGACCACGGCGGGCATGACCTTCTTACGGAGGTCCGGCTTACCCTTCTTCACGGTGGCCAGCACCATGTCGCCCACACCGGCGGCGGGCAGACGGTTCAGGCGGCCCTTGATGCCGCACACCGCGATGATGTACAGGTTCTTGGCGCCCGAGTTGTCGGCGCAGTTCATCACGGCGCCCACGGGGAGACCCAGGGTCATACGGAACTTGTTGCCAGAGGCACCGCCACGTCCTTTAAGAATTTAACACCATACAAAGGATAAGATGTCTGCGCGCTGTGGTGTGCTGGATAAAGAGAGGGGGGGGGGCAAAAACGTACCACGCTTAGTTGCCATTGTTGCTGCTTCCTTTTGAGAATCTCGACTGAAGTGCCGGGAGCGCTAGACCGATGAACTTGCGCCGCCAGTGCCAGCCAACCAACGGTTCGAAGGGAGCTCACGCCCGATTGGCCGGATAGACACACCCTAAAATAAGAGGCTGCAATTCGGAGCCCAATTCAACACGATTCAAAACCCAAAAGAGGGTAGGGGTAATAGGCCAACAACCGAGCAGCGATTAGCATTAGCTCGGAAGGTGTCGGTCGAGTCGAGCGTAATACTGTAGTGATGGTGGACTACTGGGTGTCCCGGGAGCGGCACTACTGCAAGTACTGCAATGTGTGGATGCAGAGCGACAAGCTGGTGTGTGCGTCTCGCCCTTAAATCACTCCTCTACCATCTATTATGATTCTTTGCTGACGTATCATGCCAATCTGCCACGCAGAGCATCAAGCACCATGAGCAGGGCCGCAGGCACAAGGAGAAGGTGGAGGAGACGTTCAAGGCCAAGCGCCAGACCAAGTCCGACGCCTCCAGCGCGCAGAAGGAGCTGCGCGACCAGCTGCAGCAGATCGAGGAGGCCGCGCAGGCCAAGTATGAGCAGGATATGGCCGGACGAGCGCCGCCGCCGCCTCCGAGACGACCGGGGCAGCCCAATGCACCGCCTCCACCTCCTAGACGGCCAGGTCAGAGTGGCAGCAATGCGCCACCTCCACCGCCTTCGAGGCCGGGACAGAAAGGGAACAATGCACCGCCAGCTCCGCCGAGGAACCCCTCCTCGTCGTCTTCAGGTGGTGGGCAATACCGTCCTCCGGCTATGCAGGAGAAGGAACCACAGGAGGAGGAAGAGGAGGACGATAAGGGTGTGTACGCTGTGCGAGGAGTCGTGTATTTGGAAGGTAAAAAGCACGAGACGCAGCTGGAGACTGGGAGCGCGTGCCAGATTTGGGTCGAGGAGGCCGAGCAGTGGATCGACGCGCTCGTGGAGCGGGCCACGGTGCACACGGTGCCGAACACGGAGCTGAGCTTCAGACGTTTCACGGTCATGTACATGCTGCCGCCGTCAGAAGACGCGGAGAAGAACGAGGACAAGCCGAAGCCTGTGACGGAGCACGAGGTGCTAGCGGATCGCCTGCGGATCCCGTTGCCGGCGAATGTGACGCTGGAAGCAGCGGAGAAGATGGTGGATCAGTGGCGCAACGGTGGAGACGCAGCAGGAGTAGAGACTCACGCGCCGGTGGTCATTGATGAGACGACCGGAATGGGCGAGTGGAGTACCGTTGAAGTTCGGCAGATCGACGAGAGCCCAGAGGCTGTCGCGAAGCGCGCGGCGGAGGCGGAAGCAGAGGCCTCGCGTCTTGCAGAGGAGCAGAAGAGGATGGATGCACTCGAGGACTTTTCGTCGCAGGGAGACAACGCTCTAGGCGCGTTCAACCCGTGGGGAGGCAGCTACAAAGGTGTCAACCTGGACGACAACGTTGAAGTTGGTGCCTCTTCCTCCTCCTCTGCTGCTGCTGCACCTCGTCGGGAAGAGGAGATCAACATCACTACGAACAGGAACGTGAGCTTCAAGAAGCGCGGCCAGAAGAAGCAGAAACGCCGGAGGATACACACCGACGACGAGTAAACGAGTTCCAATTCCAATGCGCCCCAACCAACCTCTACACATTTTTGTTTGTGGCTTGTATTTTCTTGTAAATGGGGGTGGAGAGTTGTTCCTGCTTCGCTTAAAAAGTAACGAGACACGAGCATTCCATGCTTACAGAGGCGCGAGCGACCTCTTCCTCTCACCTAAGGGAGGGGAGGAAAAAGAGTGACTCAAGAGACTCCTCTCTACAGGTGGCCGCCGGCAGCCTTGATCTTCTCGGCGTCCAGGTAGGCCGTGCCGTAGGGCAGGAACTCGTCGCTGTGGGTGCTGGCGATGCTCTTGTACTCGCTGGCCTGCTTGGTGATGTCGGCCACCTCGTCGTCCGAGAGGTCGCGCACGTACTTGGCCGGGTTGCCGGCCCAAAGCTGGCCCGACGGGATGCGGCGTCCAGGAGGCACGACGCTGCCCGCGGCGATGACGGTGTTGGACTCGACCAGGGCGCCGTCCAGGATGATGGAGCCCATGCCGATGAGCGCGTTGTTCTCAACCGTGCACGAGTAGAGCGTGCAGCCGTGGCCGATGGTCACGTCGTTGCCGATGTTGGCGCCCGGGGCCAGGCCGGGAGAGGTGGAGCTGGCCGTGTGGATGACCGTGCGGTCCTGCACGTTGGTGCGGTTGCCGATGCGCACCTGGTTGAGGTCGCCGCGGATGACCACGTTGTAGAAGACCGACGCGTCGTTGCAGATCTCCACGTCGCCCACGACCGTGGCGTTGGGGGCCACCCACACGTCGTGCGCGATCTTCGGCCGCTTGTCGTACAGGGCCATCACCTGGCGGTGGCGCGAGACTGCATCAGCCAATGAATGACACAGACACATTAGATACCTATACCATTGAACACTTTAATTGCTACTAGAATTGCGGGCCATGGACACGTACACTTCTCCTTGAAGGAGTTGTCGTTCAGCACGCGCAGGCCGAGGCGGTCCAGCGCCTGGCCGGTCTCGCGGACGCAGCGGCCCAGCTCGAAGGTCACCTTGCGCATCATGATCGCTGCGTTGGGAAGAGGAAGCGGAAGCTGGGGCTGGGACGAACGAGCGGCTCTCGGAGGGAGACCACCAGCACGAGCTTGGCGTTTGTATCGGCATACAAAAGGCAAGATGTTTGGGGCGGTCCGGACCGGTCCGGACCGCGATTTTGGTGTTCATTGTGAACATTATATTGTGTACGCGTACATAAAGGATCATCACGAAGAGACGCGACCGAGTTAGGTGGACACTTGAGGTGGACACTACGGCTCGAACTGTGTTCAGAACATTACTTCTGAAGCAAGTAAGCCAATCGATGTATGCATAGTGTTCCAGCCCTCTCTTGATTGCGTGCGTGTTCTCCCTCTTCTCTCCCTCTCTCTTCCTCTTGCCTTGTCTCCGGTACTTCGTCTCCTCTTCGCCTGCACACTCTCCAGTCTCTGAATGGAGAGATGCCGTCTCGTGGCGCGGTCTTCGTCGCTACAGCAGCAGCAATGCCCGACATGCTGCTTGCTGCGCGCGAGTATTTGTGAGGCTTGCTCATCGTCGTGATTTACAAAATCGTGCACTGGGACTCGTCGCTCTCTTCCAGCAGACCGGAATCGCGCTCGATCTCCTTGATTAGATAAGTAAACACCTCGTCTGCACTCGTGCACAAAACGCAAAGCCAACAGCATCAGTACACAAAAAGCGTCCACCTTCGCACCCAGCAAGCAGAGAAGAACGGCGACGCACTGATGTTTTCGTTGTCCTTGGCCGAGCACTCCACGAAGGGGCATTCCCAATTGCCCGCCAGCGCTTGACCTTCTTCTACCGTCACCTCTCTGACATCAACACCCCCCACACTTACATCAGCACAGAGCACACTATTGCATTCACCCAGTCATTGCAGGGCGGGCGCGGCACTCGCCTGGCCTTCTCTAGATCCGACATGCTGCCCACGAGCACGCGCGGCGGCTTGGAGCCCAGCATGTTGACCAGCTTCTCGTTGATCAGCTTGAGCTTCTCGAACGACGTGCGCGAGCCGATCGAGTACACGAGCACGTAGCCGTGCACGCCCACGGACGCCGCCTGCGAGAAGTTGGCGTACTCGTCCTGCATGCAATCGAATCAATCAAAGCAACAGAGTTGAGTCCACCATTCCTCCACCAAATGATACACCCACAGGAAACAGCAGCAGCATCTCCCTCACCATGCCCGCCGTGTCCACGATGTCCGTGACGAAGTGGGCGTTGCGCACGCGGATGGTCTTGTGGAAGGTGTTCTCGATGGTCGGGTCGTAGTTCTCCACGAAGCGGTTCTCCACGAAGCACGTGGTGAGCGACGACTTGCCCACGCCCGGGTAACCCAGCACCGTGAGCTTGCGCTGCACCTCCACCGGCATCTTCACTGCTGCTGCGTGTCTTGCTTGCTCTACGCTAATACACGCGACTGAGACACCGGACAGCGAGGCGACCGAATGAGCCCTGCCACCCGGCCGGCTGGACTTCTCGCGTTGCGGATTTGCTCCGATTTAGGCACCGAAATATCAGCAACTCGTAGTGAAATAGAATAAAAACACGTGTGATTCATATTTGCTTGGCGGCGTCCGGACGGCGCGAACACTACGCTCTCGCAATTGCAGCCAATGCGCTAGAGTGCATGCAGCACTGATGCATTGTACACTTACCCTCTTGTGCCTTGCATGCATCAAGCCGAGGTCGCTCTAGCTCACCGAACACGTCGACGCTCCACGTCATCTGATCCGTCTCTATTGCGAGGGGGTTCTTATCAACAATGTATCCAGTCTCTATCCAGAGGGAGTTCCAACCTCTAATCCCTCAGTCACATCCTGTAATGGCTCTTCAAACCAGGATCGAGTTCCTGACTTGACTGACGTCACGACGCCGACCTCCTCAAAGTCGAAACCGCATCCAACGCGCCCCCGACCCGACCTCGAGATGGACGGAGCTCGCGGCGGCGGCAGCGGCTTCTTCCCGCCGCCTCCAGGCGCAGGGCCCGCTCCAGGGCTTGCAGCGGGCGCCACGCGAGCGCGACCCGTGAGCGCCGGCACGCGGCTCCGCGCCAAGCCCTCGGCGGCGCAGTCGCAGGACTTCTTCGCGTCGCTGGGCATCGACGCCACGTCGCGCGGCCGCACGGGCAGCAGCGCCAGCACCAGCAGCAACCGCAGCTACAGCAGCATGACCATGCGCCCGGCCTCGGCGTCCGCCACGCCCCTGTCCACGGGGTGGCGGCCGCCCCCGATCGGCGGCCTGGGCAGCCAGAGGGCGGCGCCGCCCCCAGCCGCGCCCAGCGTCGGCTCCCTCCGCATCGCCAGCGTCCAGAGGACCGCCACCTCCACTACTACTACAACCACTACAGCGACGGCGGCGGCGGCTGGCAGCGCGCGGAGTGTGACGTCTAGCGCCGCTGCGACTGCGATGGCTGCGGGGTCCAAGCCGGCGCAGCTCTTCTCGATGGAAGACGCCGAGGATCTCTACAGTGAGGACGGGTGGGAGTGCGACTCGCCCTCGACGGTGCTGTCCAACCCGGTGGAGAAGAACAAGGAGGGGGAGAGTGCTTCAACGGCCATGGCAATGACGACGACGACGACTCCTGCTGCTGTCGCTGCTCCGGCGCTTGCAGCAGCGGCCGCGGCGGCTGCAGAGGCGCCGGAGGACGAGTTCGCGTGGGGGGATGACGACGACGCCTTCGCGTCGCCTGTGGCCAAGCCAAGTGCGCCGCCGACGCAGCCGCCGCCATTTGCAACGGAGACTTCTGCTGCCAGTACGTTTGAGACGAAGGCAGAGACGACGATGCCACCGCCTCCGCCTCAAGCTGCCGCGTTCCCATCGAGTTCGTTCGCTCCGGAGTCGACAGCCAGCGCGTTTGAGACCACGAGCTTTACTGCGCCGCCTCAGGAAACGAAGTTTGAGAGTGCCGTGCCCCCTCCTCCTGCTGTGCCAGCGACTTCTTCTTCTTCTTCTTTTTCGGTCGAGACGGCTCACAATCCCTTTGAAACGACGAGCTTTGGTGCTGCTCAAGCGCCACCGCCAGCAGCTTCTGCTGTGTCTACGGAGGTGCAGCAGGAAGAGCAGTGGGAAGAAGACTGGGACCAGCACGATGGAGCTGAGGTTGCTGCTGCTGCAGAGTCGAAGGCGACGATTGAGTCTACTGTCACCAGCACGACTTCTATCACGACGACAACGACGACGACTATTCAGACGGAGGCGGTGGCTGCTCCGGTGGAGCTTACTAGCCCCGGCGCTGATGCAGGAGAGTTTTGGGGCGACGGCGACGAGGACGAACTGTTCGACCACGATGATCATGCTGACGAGGAGTGGGATGAGTCGATCAAGGGTCAGGCGAATGCGCAGCAGGACATGCCGCTGACTTCAAGCGAGAACCCCAGTCCTAAACCTGCGCAAGCTTTCCCCGGTCAAGAAACGTCGTTTTCGATGCCTGCTCCACCGCCGCCGCAGCCCTCTACGCCTGTCGTGGAGGCTCCAGCATATGAGCAGCAGTCGGTGCCCCTGCCGGAGGTAGCCGCGAGTGCGTTCAATTATTCTGTGGCTGGTCATGTTGAAGAGGCTGCAGCTCCCAGTCACGAGGAGTCAATCGGTCAATCGCCTCCGGTTGCTGAAGCTAGTTCTCTGCCGCCTCCCCCGATGGATACTCCGATGTACTCGACGGAGGCCCCCCAGGAAGCGAAACCAGCTACCTCGCTGGATGCTGAAAGCTCGCCGTTTTCGAGTACGATGGCTAAGCACGCAAGCCAAGACGACGACCTTAATGTCTACCCTGAAGCACCGCGCAGCGCTCGTTTCCTTCACACACCGACTGGCACTGGTGGGCCGTTTGGACGTGTTCCGTCACCTCAAGGCGATGAAAGCTCCAGCTTTCAGAACGAGTTCTCTGCGAATGAGTCTACTATTACACATGATGTCCAGCAAACTACGTTTGCAGGTAGCGAAAAGGCTGAAGGCTCGGGTTCGTATGCGGAGTCTAGTGTACGGTGGGACGCTGGCTCAATGCATGCTGGTGGGGTGTCCTCTGAGGATAATGCTGGCCACCACAGCACCCGCCAGGGCCAGAGTGATGAAGAAGAGCGGGACTCCGTTGTGTCCTTCTCGGGTGAGAACTCTTTCTTCCCGTCGGCGGGCCGACCTTCATCGCTATATGGCGGGTCCCAGTCCTCCTTTGCAAGCCATCGGATGTACCAGTCGTCAGTTGCGAGCACGGATCACGACGGCAGCTCTATTGCCTCATTTGGGGTGTCTTCCGCTGGTGCCACGTTTGGCGGCTCGGAGCGTGTGAGCGAAGGAGGCGCTTTTTCGGATGGCACGGTGTCGGAAACGCCCAGTATGGTGGACTCGTCCAATGCTAGCACGGCATTCGGCACGGACTTCCCGTCAGTGAGTGAGGGGCAATTTTCGGCGCCAGGAACGACGATCGGTGGGTCAGATAATGCCAGTGACGGAGGGTTCTCGGATGGCAATGCATCCGAGACTACGAGCATGTGTGAGTCTGTGAGCACGAACCCACGATTTGTGTCAGAGTTTAGTTCTTCGAGCGGCCACTACGTGACGGAGACGGTTGAGCGTCGAGGCGTGCAGGAACCATTCACATCATCTGTGCCAGAGCCGGACTCAACGTTCCAGGAATCCGAGCCAGCTCCTGCCGCGTCGATGTTTGGAGGCAGCGAGTCCTCTGCGAATGCCAATCCGTTTGCAAGCACGCCGAGTGCCTTCCCTCCTCCGCAGCAGACGACTACTACTCCGCCCACGGCTGCGCCGGTGTCAGATAATGCGGTTCAAGATGAGGGTGTGCAGAGTGCTGCCTCGCTGTTTGGCGCCACTGCAGGTGCTGATGTTCCCAACCCCTTCAGCTCGTTTGGGGCATCACCTGCTGCTGCAACTGTAGCGGAACCTAAGCCTGTTGTTGAGCACGAATTGCCGGCCTCAGATGCCGGGGATCTCTTTGGCTCCGGTTCGGCCTCGAGTGGGTTCCAAAGTTCTTTTGCGCAGCCGGCTCAAAACTCGTATGGATCGAGCTACCAAGCTCAGGATCAGGTACGCGCTGTTTACTGTCAGGGTTGTAATGTGTTTCACGGTCGGAGATTTCATTCGTCTAACATGATCGTATTGTGCGCGTTTGTCTGGCCAGAGCTACAACCCAGCTGGGCGTGGCAGCTACTCTGACAGCGCGTCGGCATTTAGCTCCGCACCGAGCCAATTTGCATCGTCGCGTCCATTCGATCGACCTGCCGCATCAGGCGTTTCCACGCCAAGTCCTTTCGATCGACCTGCAGGTTCAGGGGTGTCCGCATCGAGTCCTTTTGAGTCTCAAAGCTCAAGCAGCTACAATAGTGCGGATCCGTTTGCATCGCGAGGCGGTGCACAGAGTGGGTTTGGAAACTCGGCGCCTTCAGCTGACAGCGTCTTCAGCGGTGGAGGTGGATACAACAGCGGCGTCAATGCTAATCAGAGTGCGTCTTCGCACTTTGGTGGAAGTGGAGCAACCTCTGCCGACTCGGTCTTCAGTGGCCATTCACGAGCGGATAGCAGCAGTTCGGCGACAGCGGACCACTTCGGACAGCAAACAAGTGCACAAGGGTATAATGCCTCGTATGAAGGAAACCAGAACTACAGCCAGTATGGCCAAGGCGCTACGACGTCCGCGAGTGCGTCTGCGACGCCCAGCCACTTTAGGAATCAGTCGTCGGCAAGCGTAGATGACCACGCTCATGCTACAACAAACGCTTTTGGTGGGCAATCGTACGGGCAAACCAGCGATGCCAGTGCCCATTTCAGTCGCCAGTCGTCTGCAAGCAGTTTTACGAGTGGATATAATGGGCAGAACCGCTACGGCAGTCAGCAAGCTGGGGCATCGACTCCTGCAACGCCGGATAACTACAGCCACAAGTCCGCAGCAGAAGCCTTTGCCAGCCCCGCTCAGCCGTCGTACGGTGCTCAGCAAGACAACCGGTACAGCAGCCAACAGTATGGGCAAGCCTCAACCCCTGAAACGCCGGATAACTACAACCGTCATTCAGCAGCAGAAGCATTCAGCAGCGCGAGCCCTGCGCAGCCACCGCATGGGACTCAGCAGAGCAGCCACTATGGCGGTCACCAGTTCGGTCAAAGCTCCACTCCCGCTACGCCAGGCAGCTACAGCCACTCCGCGTCTGAAGCATTTGGAAGTGGAGCTGCAGCCCAGCAGGACTACAGCCACGGACAGTATGGCCAGAGTGCATCACATGGCCAAGGCGCAGGTTTTGGGGACCACACGCGATCATCTTCGAGTGCGTCAGCCGACGCATTCATTGGGCGTTCGTCGGCAGTCTCGGAAACAAGTGCGTCAGCATTCGGTGGACTGCGTTCGGCTACTCCTTCGTCGGGATCGGCTTACCAGCAGCAAACAACGCAGGCTCATGCCCAGCCGTCATTTTCGCGAAGTGGTAGCACCGCGTCGTCACATGCAGAGCAATATAGCTCGCATGTGTTGGCAAACACGGCGACGATGCGGACGTCGGGCCACGCGCGCGACTTGAACACGTCGTACGGCTCTATTGAAGAGAAGAGCTTCTCGCGCCACGCGTCTAGCTCTTCGATGAACCGGTATGGAAGCGAGTCGTCGTATGAGCCCCAGAGAAATCTGCAGCAACATCAGGAGAGCACGCCGTCGCATCCTCCAGCTGACGCAAATTCTTTCTTTGGTGGGGCGTCGGCTGCGGCTACTGAAGTATCAGCCTCCTCGTTCTTCGGAACCACCGCTTCCCAGGACTCGTCGGCGTTTCAGGCAGCGCAGCCCCAGGAACCTGTTGCTGATTCCAGCATTCCCCACGTGCAGGAGGCTTCGCAGTACGCGTCTCCATCTCAGCAGGACTATGAGCAGGAGCAACAGTACTTTCAAGCCGAGCCGATGCAGCACGAGTCCAGTGGCGACTACTTCGGAGCGGGTGCAGCAACTACGCCTGCGGCTGCAGTCGAAGCTAGTCCCAGTGCTGACATGGAATCGACGCATATTGTGGATGAGATCCCAGCTCCACCGACTGAGAGTTTCCAGCAGGAGCAGCAGCAGGAGCAGGAGCCTAGTAGCTACGATGGCTTCGTCGGTACCAATGTTGAAGCTACTGCTGCTGACACGCAGGCGAGCGCGATTCCACCTTCTGCCCCCGAGGGCGACGCGAACCGGCCTCAGGCATTTGATGGATTTGCCGGATCGAGCTCACAAGAGTTTGACTCGCAGACTTCGTCCAACTTTTTTTCGTCTTCACCAGCACCGCAAGAAACTGCTACGACAGCTACGCATCAATTCCAGCACAGTGACTACGGACAGGAGACGCAGGGGCAACAGCAACAACAGCAGCACGTGCACGACGCTGCAGCTGCCTCTTTGCAATTTGCAGAGACCCACGCTTCGTACCAGCAGTCTAGCGGTGCCTCGTACAGTTCAGCAACTCCAGGGAACTACTTTACCTCGGGTGCTCCAGGAGCCGGTACCGCAGCAAGCCCCGCTGGTTACTCGCAGCAGCAGCAGCAGCAACCGCACTACCAGGCACAGCAACCCCAACACCAGCAGTATCAACAATACCAGGAGCCGCCGCAGCAGCAACAGCAGCAGCATGCAGCCACTGGGTACGGTTACCACGGTGGCGTGACTCAAACCCAGCCGCAACGGACAGGGTATAACGCTGTTAATCGGGCCGGATACGGGGCTGCTACTGGGCACGGATACGCCTCGCCGAGCTTGCAGCCATCCGCGGCCCCTGTCGTTAAAACCAGCAACAAGTACAAGGACCCGTGCGTTGCCCCGCCCTCGTGTCTGGCGTCGTTCGGGTTTGGTGGCAACGTGGTGACCATGTTCCCGAAGAGGAAGCTGCGGCTGAATATTGCAGGAAGCAGCTACCGCAACAGCCCCCGGGGCCTCCCAGCGTACGTATTGTGAGCAGGTGGGAGAATTATAACGTTTCACTGACCTCAAGTTTTTGGTATGATGCTGTACACAGGCCGTCCGAGTTTGACAATGGTGGCAACGGTGAGCTGCGCAAGGGGCCGGTAAATGTATACCGGATGGACCAACTTCACCCGAAGGACAAGGAGTTCGAGCAGATGGACGTCTTCCCTGGTCCGCTAACCGAAGATGTCTCGGATGAGGCAATCCTGGAATACCTGGATGATCGACTGAAGCGCAGTGAGGCGCCTACGACTGCTGATGAGGCTGAGGACGAGAACGATCGTCTGCTACTGGGCGTCCTGCGTGTCTTGGTCAAATGCAACGGAAAGTTGCGCTCGGACCCAGGAACACTGAACCCGAGCGACCCGAACTCGCCCGAGGCTCAGCTGATCGCTTTGCTCAGTGAAAACAGCAAGCGGCGTTGTGGCAACCAGCCTCCGACTTTCCCAGCGACTCGGAAGCCCCAATCTGTGATGGTACGAGTTGGTATGCACCTGTGTTTCCTTCGATTCTATACTAACCATGATGTGTCAATGGATATTTGGCAGCACCCCGATCTTGCGCTGAAGCATTCGAACGAGCTCCGTGAGCTGCTTTTGGTTGGTGACCGCAAGGGTGCGGTTTCTTCAGCTATGGCTGCGCACATGTGGCCCGAGGCAATGCTGATCGCGTCATTTACCGACAAGGAGGAGTACAGGGTAAGCAAATGGTCCGCCCGCCCAAAGGTGCACTTACTTCCCTACTAACCACCTGCTTCATGTTTCCCTATTGACAGCGAGTGCTACGCACGTACTTGGACGAAACGTACGCAACGGGCGATCCGTGCCGCGCTCTGTTCATGTCCTTCGCTGACCAGCAGGAGAAGAGTGTGCAGGAACCCAAGCGGCTACTGCAAACGAACGCCCAGCAGTCTACAGAATCGCTCATCCTGTCAAAATGGGTGTCGCACGCCCAGGTTCTTCTCGCGAACCGGACTGCGGATACCAACAAGATTCTGACGGAGCTCGGTGATCGGTTATGGAACGAAGCTGGCGCGGTTGCTGCGGCACACGTTTGCTACCTGCTTGCTGGTACTCAAGTGGAAGCTCCGATGCCCAGCTCGAAGATGGCGTTGCTGGGTGGGGACCATCGCACCCCCAAGGAAGCGCGGTTCTACGTGTCACCTGGTGCCGTGCAACGCACGGAGGTCTACGAGTGGGCCCAGAAGCACTCCAAGGGCGCGTCGGCCAATCTCATGATCCCGTTCCAGGGCTACAAGCTTATTTATGCCATGCTTCTGGCGGACCACGGCAAGCTCGAGACAGCCTTCAAGTACGTGACGTCCATGCTCGCTGTGATCAAGGCGGTGACGGCCACAATGAAGCCCGGCACGTCCATGTATCTGGAAGGAATGAAGAACCAGCTCACCGTACTGGATGATCGACTGCGCCAGCACCTCGGCCAGGACCGCGTGGCCTCAGTGGCCGCGTCAACCGGCCGTGGAGGAGGCCGGAAGCAAGGCGGCAAGTGGGGACTTGGCAGCGCGTTGAGCATCATGGGCAAGATCGTGAACCGCGTGGTGGAAGGCACCGACTCAGCCCCCGCTGCACCTGCGGGTCCTAGCGCGACGACGCCCGGCGGATTGTACGCGAACGAGGCCACTCCGCCCGTGGCCAGCAGCTACCCGAGTGCCGCATCAGCTACTACCTCGACTCCGTCGCCTGCACCAGCATACCCGCAACAGCACGTTCAGCAGACCCCGCCGACCAGCTCGCACGGACCTTCACCGGTGCCGGTCAACTCTTACGGCCACGCTACTCCACCTGCGTCGCAGGGAAGCGCTCCCGGATCCTCGAACGGGTACAACCGAGCTCCTCCTGCAGCGCCGCCAGCGGGACCGTACTCGAGGCCAGGAGGCAACGCCGTCCCTCCGTCAGGGCCGTTCTCCGGCAACGGGCGACTTGGTCCTCAGCAGCAGCAGCAGCAGACGTCGGGCCCGTTCTCTGGAAATGGGAGGCCTGCTCCGTCGGGGCCGTACTCCAACAGCGGCCCGCCTTCACACGGCCATGGTACGGTGCCGTTGATGCGCTCGCAGCACTCGATGGAGCCTCCTGGGAGCAACCACAGCACCCACAGCAACAGCAGCTTCAACAACATGCCGCCGGCCCCGCAGCACCCGCCCCAGCCCCCGCAACAGCAACAGCAACAACAGCAATACCAGCAGCCTCCGTTGTCCCAGTCGTCGCAGCATTCGCAGGACACACCGACTGCGCGCCCCGCGTTCCAGAAGCCAGCCCCGATCGATGTATCGCACGACGACAGCATGAGCCAGCCCAAGGCTCTTGCCGCTGGTCTGGCTGCCGAGGTGGCCGCTTCGCTTCCGCCCACGGACGCCGCTGCGATGAGTGGCCCGTCGAGTGACAAGGGCAAGGCGAGTCCCAAGTTCAAGAGCGTCAAGAAGCCCGCGCGCTCCAAGACGCCGCCGCCCAGCGGCAGCTCCAAGAGCTCCTCCGGATGGCTGTCGGGCATCTCGTCCTTCATCGCCACCAAGATGAACCCGGAGGCCAAGGTGGCCAAGCTCGGCGAGCAGATGGAGGCGTACTACGACGAGAAGACCAAGCGCTGGGTGTTCCCCGGCGAGACGGCGAGCGAGGAGCCGACGATGCCCAGCGCCCCGCCCACTGGCCCGCTACCGGGCAGCGCGCCGGGCTCCAGTGCTACGGGCGCGCCTCCTCCGGGCGCGAACTCGGCTCCAGGCTCCATGAGCAGCGGCCCCGCGCCGAGCAACGACCCGCTCGCAGCTTTGATGGCGCCGCCTCCGTCTCACATGTTGATGAAGAAGGACCCGCTGGCGGCCATGATGGCGCCGCCTGCACGCTCAGGAATGTACGGAGGCGCACGTCGTGGCGGCTCAACGGCACAGCGCAAGCCGCCGCGCCCGCAGTTCGCTGTGTTCAAGCCCACCGCCGCTCCGGCACCAGCTCCGGACGAGCAGAGCGAGTAATATAACGACTGCGAGAGGTGACGAATGGGGAACGACAAGTGGTATATGGTGCTGCAGTCCCAGTGGAGCACAAGCCTCGAGCCCTGCCAGTAAGTACTGTAGCAGTTCTTGCATTTAGATACATGTCGTACGTGTTGCACTTTGCATTTGCTTGCGCCTGCGTCTCTCTGTCTCTCTGTCTCTTGGAGTCGGCCCATTTACTCCTTCTTGTCTGACGCAGCGCTGGAGGGAGCAGTGCTGGACTGTTGCTCGGGCGTCTGCGCCTGCTGCTTGATGTCCTCCACGCCGAAGAACTTGTCCAGCTGCTTGTCCGCGTACCTCTGGATCTGCATCAGCACAGCTCCATGTAAGTCTCCACTACGCGTGTGTATCAATCAAATGTTGAAAAGCATCAGGGTTTACCCCCGTGAAGACGTGCTCGTGCTCGCCGTGGCCTCTCCGCGTGCCGTACTCGGTGAAGAGCACCAGCTTGGCCGTCATGGCCCCGCAGGCCACCCACGAGAACACCTGCAGGGAGCGGTGGTAGCGGCGGTCGATCATCGCCTCAGGTTGGTCCTTGCGCATTAAATTGGTCAAGCTCGACAATGATAGTGAGCCGTACTTAACACGACACGGCATGATGTATGCATGCATCTGGCAAGCCTGTTGCTGCATGGGGACGACTAACCTTCACCCACTGCGTTATGCTTCATTATGATATAAATTTGCTGCTACATGAATATAGGTTTGCTATGCTGTGGCCCTCTCTACCCGAAGAGCAGGTACAATATGTAGGCACAGAGCGCCAGGAGCGGAGGCGTCAGCACTCTCCGACGGACGATGCGAGCCCGGCGCCGCTTCTCGATACTTACGTCCTTCGACGAGATCACGAACCAGTGGTTGGCCTTGGACGCGTCGTGCAGGTAGCTCACGACGTCCCAACCATCGTGAGACTGGACGCTGAAGTGGCCGTCGGAGATCTCGACGGAGTAGCCCTGCGGGTACTGCAGGTGCGGAATGAACACTTCCGTCGGGTGCATGGAGGTCTCGTTCGACTTGCCAGGGTCCGATACGTACTCGAGCTCGTACCGCACGCGATCGAGCAAGAACTCGGACTTGGACGGGGTGCCGGCGATGCGTGTGGCGTAGGGACGAGCGAACGCTTGAACTGCTCGGGCGCAGGCGTCTCGCTCCGGCACCGAAAGCTGCAGTCCAGACCGGATGGGCTTGTCCTTACTGATGAGGCTCAAGTCCTCCAGATTCCACTGGTCGCCGTACTCGTTGCAGTTGTCGGACGTGTAGCACCACAGCGTGAAGGAGACCAGGGACGCCTCAAGGCACGAGATGGTGTTGTCCAGCGCGCCGACTTGTGCGCGGAAATCCCCATTCCGGAATGCTTTGCCGCCGTGCATGTTGAAGGGGATACCGGTCTCTCCGATGAGCGTCGGCGCGTTGTTCATCTGCTCGTTGCCGTACACTTTGATACCCGCGAGCTGCTTCAGGTGTGTTCTGCGCACTGCAGCGAACCCGAATGCAGGGCGCTTGGTCCTCGGATCTACCGTGAAGTACGGGCGCCAGGCTTGTAGGAACAGCGTGACACCATCGTACCAGTGCGTGGCATTTACTGCGCGCGGAATGAGCGTATCGTCGATCTCCGGGAACTCGTCGATGCTGAATTCCAATGGCGGTAACTCCACGAACAGCAAAATGTGCGGCAAAATACCGCGGATACGCTCCGCAAATCTCTAAAAGTCGCACAAGAACCAGTTAGTTACCGGCATCATCACAAGTTCCTCCCCTCATCCAGGTCTCTTACCGCTGCAAAAGGCACGTAGCAGTCTCGACCGAACATGATCCCTGCAAAGTGGTCAGGACGCAGCAGCACCGGTTGGCCCGTCATGCTGTCCACGTCCCAGATCCCTTCCTCCCGCCACACACAGCGTCGTCCTTGCTTCCACGCGCGCACCCCGTTCGGATCCACAGTGACCAGCTCATCAGGCCGTCCCAGCACGTGCTGGTTCGCTCCGTTGGACCAGCGCTGAATGACCTGCTGGTAGCCGTCGGCCAGCGCCATGCCCTGGAACGGCGTGGGGGCCAAGTCGTACTTGAGCTCTCCGTGGTGGAAGTGCTTGCTGAGGTCCTCGAGCCCCAAGTAGCCGGACGACGGCTCGTTCATGGTGCCAAAGCCCACGATGTTCGGCAGCCCCTTCAGCGCCTCGGCCAGCTCCGACATGGCGTTCAAGTAGTGCGACTGCAGGTACTCCTGCACCTGCACGCCCTCGATCCGACACGACGGCGCGCACTTGGCGCCGCCCCAGAAGAGCGAGAACATGGTGGCGCACGCCATCTTGAAGTAGTTGGTGGGCCAGATCATCTTGGGAAACTTGGACACTTCCAGTCCGCACGTCTCGACGCAGAGCGCGGCTTTGGTAGCTTCAAAGTGCCGCGGCTCGAGTCCTACAGCTTCCAGCGTCCACATGGGGGCACCGTCCCCTCCTGTCCACCTGGACCAGACGTCCTGATGCGGGTCCACGTAGATGCTGAGTCCGTAGTCCGCGGCGATTGCAAGGATGTCGCGGATGTAGCGCAGGTACTCGCGGTCGTACACGCCCGGCCCGCCGTGCTCGATGGCCTCCCACGTCACGATGAAGCGCAGCAGCGTGAGCCCCCAGCGCTGCAGCCGCGCGAAGTGCGCGGGCGCCTCGCTCAGCGGGAAGGGCCGGTTGACGAAGGACACGGAGGCGGCGCCGTCGAAGAAGCTGCTGCGCGAGTGGCGGTCCGTGTGCTGGTAGCCGCTCGGCAGCTTGGAGGAGCCGCCCAGGTTGACGCCGCGCAGCAGCCGCACGCGGCCCTGCGCGTCCACGAAGTGGCCGTTGCGGATGCCCACGGCGCTCTCGTTGGTGGTGGGCAGCATGGACGCCCGCGGGGACGGCGGCAGCGGGTCGAACTCGAAGGACGGAGCGACGGCCATGGCCAGCAGCGACGGAGGGGAGGAGGTTATGCTGGTACCTTTGCTCGAATTTGCTCGATCGATCTGCGACGTGTGCGAAAACCGTTTCGGCCAATTATAGAATTTAGTTTTTCAGCGAATCAGCGGGCGCCCGGTGATAGCATAATCAGCTGACCGCGATGACCCGGTGATCGATCGCCGTGATGATGGAAGGCAACATTGCAGGAGGGTTAACTCCGTGCTGTAGCCGCCAATGCGGACAGCGCCCAGTTGCAATGCTATAGCTGCGGAGGCGGCGTGCCCAGCGTTGCGCGAGGTGAGATCCAAAACACCATAGAGAGTGTCGCGTAGCACGATGACGCTCCACCCCAGCAGCGGATGGATACATGCGCTGCTGCCAAGCAGAGACCCGTATCCAGGATACATCCTCTGAGGGCCGTTCTTAACAGAGGTAGATTGGCTGAAGCCCGACGGCTTCAACCAGAGATCCGCGCTCGGCGGCGACCGACCCGACGGTCCGTCAAGCGGCGACGTGAGCTGCGCTCGCCCTTGCTTTGGACAGTACAGCGCCAGCCCAACGGGGCACACGTGTGGCTCTCCATCTCCGAGCGCGTGAGTCGCACGCGCAGCCCAAGGTAGGACCAAAGCACCAGCTTCCTTCGGCGCTTGGTCCGCCGCGAGTCAGCGCCCGTAGAAATGTGGCGAGCGCCTGGTAGCTCCCCACACTGAACCCGAAACAAGCAGATCCGCCCGCGCCGCTCTTCAACGTGCATCCCAACTCACTCACACACTCGCTCAGTCCTCCACGCGGACGTAAAGCCCTCAACGCTGCGGGCGCAAACACCACAGCGCTTCACGGGCGTCGGTCTGTAATGTCTCGCAGTCGTGGCGCGCGTCGAGCGTCGAGCCCACGACGCGACGCTGTGGCCATCGCGAAGAGCGCCGTGGCCGTCGTGTCGTCTTATCCGGATGCCAGTTCACTGCGCCGTAATACCATGCTGCGGCATCAACCTTCCCTACAGCATCTGATACGATCCCAGAAACGAGTCGCGGATCCACCTCTCTTGCAGCATGCGCCTTCGTCCGCGCATGACCTCCTGATCACCCCGTCTCTGTGCGTCTACCCGCCCAATCGGCGTGCAGCTAGTGTTCCGGTTGCTGCTTCGGGGGCGGCAGCTGGCGCGACGGAAGAGGCCACATACAGTCGCCCAGTCATCCCTCGCCCCCTCATCGCGCAACGCGTCCGCCAATACAATCGAACCACACCGACCCGACCACTTCACCGAGTCGACGCTCGCTCGCAGTCGCATTCTCCAGACAAGAGGGCGAGGCGAAGGCGGCGCGCGAACAGCAGCAGCTCCATCCCCCACCTCCACCACTACGGAAACCTCCCCCCCCCGGTCTGCATACAGTTGCAACACAGAACTGTAACCTCTAGGGCTGGACAGAGACGACGGCAAAAGATGAGCGACGACTACCGCGGGCCCAAGTTCGTGGGCATCATGGGCCACGACAACGTGAGCCACAACGGCAGCAAGACGACCGTCTACTTCGTGCAGGTGCAGGTGCCCGAGGGCATGTTCATCGTCAAGCACCGCTACCACGAGTTCAAGGACTTCTACGACAAGGTGCGTCCTCAACTGAGATCTCTCTGGAGCCTGCACTATTGGCGGGTTTTCATTCAAGGATGGTTGTTATCTAACAGTTTTGGTGGGGATATCGGTTATGGTTGCAATTGTCGGTGTCAGTTGTCAGGTGAGGGGTACCGCTGCCCCGCGCTGCCGCCCAAGAAGTTCCTGGGCTCGTTCAACAAGGAGTTCATCGAGAAGCGCCAGCAGGAGCTGGCCAACTGGCTGCACCTGCTGTGCCAGTTCGACCCGGCCTCGGGCAAGTCCGACCCGCGCTCGTCCGAGCTCTTCAAGGAGTTCATGCTGACGAACGTACGTTTTTTATTTTGTTTGCCATTTTGAACGGTATTTATGGCGGTTTATTGATTTATTTGTGGCATTTGTTTTGCTGTTTTACCGAGCAGAAGGAGCCGCTGGAGAAGTACCAGGGCACCAAGGCCATCGCGTACGACGCCGCGCCTTCGTCGCAGTCGGACGACAATGAGACGGCCATGTACAACACGCCCAAGACGTCGCTGGACGACTTTGAGCTGCTCAAGGTCATCGGCAAGGGCTCGTACGGCAAGGTGACGCTCGTGCGCAAGAAGGAGGGCAAGCGCCTGTTCGCCATGAAGTCGCTCAACAAGTCCAACGTGAAGCGCCGCAACCAGGTGGAGCACACGCGCACGGAGCGCCGCGTGCTGGGCCGCGCCAAGCACCCGTTCATCGTGCACCTGCACTACGCCTTCCAGACGTCGCAGAAGCTCTACTTCGTGCTGGACTACTGCCCCGGCGGCGAGCTGTTCTTCCACCTGTCGCGTATGGAGAAGTTCGAGCCCAGCATGGCCCGATACTATTGCGCCGAGATCACGCTGGCCCTCGAGCACCTGCACGACCTGGGCGTTGTCTACCGTGACCTCAAGCCCGAGAACATTCTGTTCGACTCCGTCGGCCACGTCTTGCTGGGTAAGTTTTATCTTATTGCAGGATTTTGCTGTATCGACATGGTTCTTATCATGATGTTTTATCGTCATTGCAGCCGACTTCGGACTTGCCAAGGAGGGCATCACTGACGGCGCTGAAGGCACGAACTCCATGTGTGGAACTCCCGAGTACCTGCCTCCTGAGATTCTGGACCGCGTCGGCCACGGCACGGCCGTCGACTGGTGGGCTATGGGCATGGTGCTGTACGAGATGTTGACGGGTCTTCCGCCCTGGTACACGCGCAACCGCCAGAAACTGTTCGACCGCGTGCGCAATGCTCCTCTTACGTTCCCGGACGACGTGGACCCCGTGGCTCGCGACTTTATCAGTGGCCTGCTGCGACGCGACCCGAACGCGCGCCTAGGTAGCAAGAGCGCCGACGAGGTGAAGAACCACCCGTACTTTAGCGGCATGAACTGGCAGGACCTGTACGACCGCAAGATCCCGCCGCCGTTCAACCCGTGCGCCAGCGCCGGCAACGCCGAGGAGACTAAGAACTTTGAGGCGGAATTCACAAAGATGCAGATCAACAGCGTGGAGAACTCGGCCCTCGGCGGCCTGCGCGTGTCGGACGCCTCGCGTCCGTCCATGACGTTCCAGGGCTTCACATACAACACGCCTAACGACCTGTCCATGAGTGGTTCTGTCGGCCGGGGTTAAAGGGCTTCTTCGTGTTAAGAGATCCCGCTTCTGTTTCGCTGCTTTACTCGAGCGTTCATCAAGACGCTCGAGCGGCAAAGAAGTGATTGCTGGATGGAGGGAGTCACCAAGTGCCTCGAGGCAAGCGAGAACGGAGAAGGGCAGTACATGTAGGGAACGGACGGACACCTGACGCGATGCAAGTCAGTCAGCACGTCGTCGCGCGGACTCGGAAGGAAGAGTTCGATGCACATGCTACATGAAAAGGGGGCGCGACGACGCGGACATGGCGAGCTAGCGGGGAGAGAGAAGAAGTCACGAGTGCGTTTGTTTGGATTTTCAGCGGGGACGGGAGCTACGTCCCCCTCAACCCGTCTGATTGTTTTTAGTTTGTAAACAAATGACTCAAATTTGAAGATCAAAACTCACTTAAAGCCCTGCTTGCCGCGAACACCTTGCCAATTTGTCTTGGTGTGGAGACTCGACGTGTTTAGGATACCGGATAAACTAACTGCATTTAGAGTTCCATGACGTTGTTCACTCCAGCCTGGCCCTCTGCGTCAGTTCCGTCGTTGTCGGTGGCCCCGGCGTTGTCGGATCCACTGCTGTCAGCTCGAGGGATCTTGCCATACCTCACAAGGTTGCGGTACTTGTCCTTCAAGTCGACATTGGACCGACTGTGAAGCACATCAGGGTACTTGTTCTTGATGAGCACCCACACGTTTGAGTACTTCTCGCAGAGCCTGTAGCCCTCGATAAGAGCGGCTTCTTCTTCTGCTGACCAACGCACAGGCTTGCGTCGGGGAGCTCGGCGACCAATTGGCCAAGCATTGACGGCATTCCCGTTTTCCGTTGGGGTCTGGGAGTTTAAACATAAAAAACGTCAGATTTTCATGGACAAATGCACAGAATCGCAATGCAATTCTTACGAGTGGACGCGTGACCGAGCGTCGATTTTCTTGGCGAGAGGCCCTTGCGACTTGCTCTGCGCGAGGTGGCCTCGACGAAGCTGGTCGCTGTGGCGCCGAAGCTTCCTCCGAAATATCAGAGTGCACAGACTCCGTTGATGCTCCGTTCACTGTACCAAACAAAAACACAAACGGTGAGTTACAGGCCCGTGCTTGGTTACGAGTAAATCAAGCACGCGTAGATCCAATCGGACCTTGTGTCTCGGCTGGCTCGACAGGAGCTCCAACTTCAGCATTACCAGTGTTCACGGGGTCTTGTGCCTCCTGCGCTCGCTCTTCACTTGATGATTGATCATTACTGGCAATGCCAATGGAGTGTATCTGCGATAGATCCCGCCACTCTCGCCGAGTTCCGCCAAACCTCTTCTCTAGCAGAGCGCGCGGGATAACCTTCCTGTATCATCAACAGAAAACGTACGCGTGTGTTGTAAGAACCCCGACACGATGCCTTTTTCAGCAAACTCTTTTCCAGCACTCACTTCGGACCGCTCGCTGCTTCGGCAGGGAAAGCGA
Organism: Phytophthora sojae; assembly: GCF_000149755.1. Classification (NCBI taxonomy): domain Eukaryota; phylum Oomycota; class Peronosporomycetes; order Peronosporales; family Peronosporaceae; genus Phytophthora; species Phytophthora sojae. The sequence continues at coordinate 6,308,213 of NW_009258117.1, forward strand.
TCTCGAGCTTCGTGGGGCCAAGCGCAACCGATTCAATCAAGCACAACGCCCGCTTCATATCGCGCCGGAAGACCGCGTCGTTGAGTCGGTACAGCTCGTAAAAGGCATCCCAGCACTCCTACGAAAATCAACACCCAGCAACCAGCCCCCTTCACATCAATACCAACCCAACACTTCAGAACCATAACACAGACCAACACCAACCTTTGGCTCATCCTGCTCGAAAATCCTCTTGAAGGCCACAAGGAATGTGCTCAACTCCGACTCCTGCCCGTTCCTACAGTCCAAACCAGCATCATCAGCACTTCGGCAATTCACCACTAGCTTCAATATCTCTCGCTCGATCTCACCCTGCCACCTTGTCTCTGATCAGCAAGCACGTCTCGTAGATGCCTTCAGCATGGCACAACTCGTCGCTCTCCAGCTTGAACAGCTCCGCGTCCAGCCCCTCAAAAGCCACAGCGAACCTCTCCACCAGCAGCTGCACCAGTAACGCATCTCGTCAGCCTCTTAACAGCATCATAACATCACTTAACAGCTATCTAACATGGAGGAACAGCGGCGACCGGAAGAGCTTCTGGCTCGGGCCCGAGGGCAGCGCCGCGTCCAGCTGCAGCAGCCGCTCGAACAGGAAGGCGGCGTCCAGCGGCTCGGCCTCCAGCTCCTGGCGGATGGCGGCCAGCAGCGCGCGCCAGCGGAAGGAGCTCGACTCGGGCAGGTCCTGGCCGGTCTTGCGCAGGATGTCGGCGACGGCTGCGCGGCCCACAGAGCGGGTTACAGCGTCAGAGAGGCGGGGAAATGAGTGGAGAAGAAGATGTACAGCAGAGAGGAACCCACCATTGGCCCCTTCCAGCGCGCCGATGCGCGCCAGGAACTCGCCGCAGGCCTCGAGCGCCGCGCGCATGACTTTGGTTTGATTTTTGAAGAAGTGATGTGGGTGTTCGTAACAAATGGTATTGTAACGGTTATGTGGTAAAAGGTGGTTTGTTGACGGGAGCGTACAATGGACTCCATCTTAGGATGGCTGCGTAGTGGGCGCGAAGCATTGCTATCAATTCCATCGAGCCTTGCGAGTTGTTAGGTGGAAGGAGGGCCATAGTAGAGAACTTGGATACATGCGGCTCCCATGCGGGAGCAGCCAGCTCATCCATTCGTGGGCGGTGGCTTCTACTTCTGGTACATGTAGAAGTTTCTACAGTCCTAAGAACGAGGACGACAGCGGCATGTTGAAGCGGCATGTTGCTTTTTAACCTTCGACGAGGCCATGGAGAGGACAACAGAGACGGTTATTTGGCCACCGATGTTACTGTCGCGGCCGTAACACTCAACAGCACGGGCGCTCGCTGCAATGCAACGAAAGGGTTTTCGCTCGAAAAGCTCGCAAGATGTCATGCCCGTCGTTGTGCATCCGGCTGTCTTCCGCGTCGGTCAAAACACGCAGTGGTCTTGCAAAAGTTGCAGTTGTGTGACAGCAGCCAACTAGTCAGCATGAATTCGGTTCACATCTGCCCAATCAGCGCGCTTCAGATCACATCCAGGAGCACGGCTACACCGACCGTAGCTCTCCGGGTGCACAGCTGGATCGTTCCAGTCAAGCCTCCTTGTGGCCTTCAAGGTCTCCGCTGTCAAGCGCAGCGCGCCGGCTGCTTGGACACCATGCGCCGCGCTGCAGATGTCGCCAGTGTCCCACACACACGCGAAAATCCGCGCTGAATCCACCGCAGCTGGCGAGTAACGGAGCGTGAGTGTGTCAAAACCCAACAAGCATGGAGTGCCTCGAAGCTTCGGCTTCCTCCTCGACAGTCGCGAGCTCGGCGGACAGCCGCGCGATGGCAGCGGCAACGGACGTCGTTGCTGCAGCGGCTCGTCCTCGCTGGAAGAAGGCGCTGTCGCTGGGCTCCACGACCTCCACGGCCGACTCGGAGCGATGCACGGACCTGGACGAGCTCGACATGGAGGCGCGCGCGGCGGACGGCGTGCTGTCGCTCAACGCCAAGACAGGCGTCTACTCTGGCTGGGTGCACGTCGCAGCCTTTGGCGGAGGCTTCGCCAAACGCTTCTGCCGCCTGGAGGAGCTCGTGTGCAAGTTCTACGCCTCGGCCGAGGACGCCGACAAGCGCGTGCGGCCCGTGGCCCGCCATGTCATCATCTCAGTTCGACGCGTGCACGCGCGCAACAAGACGTTCGCGTTCACGGACTACGAGGACCGCTCGGTGCTGCTGCACACGTGCATGGGGGCGGACTTTGAGCTCTGGTTCGGCACGTTCGCGGCCATCGTCAAGGCCACGCAGGTGGCCAAGTCTCACACCAACACCACTCCAAGCTATCGACGGACCACGACAGTCACGCCGAGGTTCACGAGAGGGGGCAGGAGGCACCAGGCGGCGCTGGACGAAGCCCAACGCCTGCGCGCTCTAACGGCGCCAATGTCTCTGAGCTCCGTGAACTTGACGAGGCCGCAGAGAGCCGAGCTGCCGCCTGTTGCCGTGGATGAGGATGACCCGGAACGCACGCACACTGTGTGGCTCTATGTGGCAGCTCCGTGGTGGCGGAAGCTGCTGCTTCGGCGACAGAGGATGCGACGGTACTTCGTCTTCTCCGGGACGACCGTGAGCTGCTTCAGCGTCAACAAAGAGGGCAAACGCGCCATGTTCACGCACACCATCACGTCGTGCTCTTACGACAGCGACAAGGACGCCGGGTTGCTTGAACTCGAGTGTGGGAACTCGCACAAGAAGCTCCGACTCAACAGCAATTCCAACGACGGACGCAGTGCAGTGGCCGCCACTGCAAAGTACATCCAAACCTCTCTAGACTATCAGTAGGAACTACCTAACCAAGAACTATGAAATGCAACCTCCACTATTTATTATCCTGCAAATGTGACAAGTTGAAGTCGAAAAACTTTTGACAGTATCCTTAGTACCTACCACCTAGGGCTCATCACTCGTCTCCTCGTGCGAAGACTTGCTGCTCTCTGGGGACTTGTCGTCCTCGACACGCACGTCAACCACGCGGAAGCCGTCGAAGAACTCCTTGTAGCTGATGACGCCGTCCTTGTTGCTGTCGAGATAGGACAACAGCTCCTCGATCTGGTCGTCCGAGAGCGGCGAGTTGAGCACCACGTTGAACGTCTTGATGCCCGTGCGGAAGTTGTCGCGGCTGATGACGCCGCTGTTGGTGGCGTCGAACATGCGGAAGGCGTTGCGGATGTGGATGCGGTGCTGGTAGAAGACGTTCGAGACCTGCTGCAGCACCGAGTTCTGCCACGTGAGGTCGCCCGACTCGAGCGCCGCCTGCTCCTTGAGGTCCTGCACGCTGAAGGCCGTCACGAACTCCTTGTAGTCGATCGAGTGGCCGCCGTCGCTGTCCACGGCCGCCATGACGCTGTCCATCAGATCAGCGTCAAAGCTGAAGCCCAACTGCTCGATGGCGTGCTCGAACTCGCTGCGCGACAGCACGCCGTCCTGGTTCTTGTCGAAGTGGTAGAAGTGATACTGCAGCGAGCCCCGGCGAGCGAACAGCGCCTTGCCGATCTGCAGCAGCGCCTGCATGGTCTCCACGTCGAGGTTGGTGGCGGGCTGCGGTGTGAACGTCGACTGCTCGTCTCCGGAGGACACGCGACGCGCGAAGATGGGCTCAGTCGCTTCAGGCTTCTCGCCTTCAGTCGACGCCTCCGAATCCAGCGCCATGGGCGTCGGAGGCGGCTCCACAGCTGCCATGCCGGACAAGTTCTGGGTCGAGTCTGCTCCGCTCTTGCCCTGGTTCGTGAAGATCACCTCGAAGCGCTGTGCGAACTCGTTGAAGTCGATGCGTCCGTCGTCGTTGGTGTCGGCCGTGCGCATGAGCGCGAACACCTGCTGGTCCGAGAGCCCCGTGTCCATGCGCTTGAGTGCGCTGAGGAACTCCTCGTACTCGATGAAGCCGTTCGAGTCGGCGTCGAACACCTTGAAAGCCTGCTGCATGTCGCCGGCCCCCATGGCGCGGTACAGCTTCTTGCAGATGAGCGCGATGATGCTCTCCTGCCACCCGCTGTTGTCCATCGTGTCGTTCTCGATCCGGTAGCGCGCCAGGAACTGCGAGTAGTTGATGCGTCCCGACGTCTCATCCACCAGGTCCGCGAGCTTGGGCTGGTACGTCAGGAAGGGCAGATCCAACTGCAGCACGGAGCGCAGTGCCTCCGCCCAGATCAAGCGCGGCACCGTACCGTTGTGCTCCTCGTCGTGCTGCGTGAAGTACCAGTAGAGCGACGCCTTGTGGTCGCAGATCCGCTCCGCGATCATGCGCAGCGTGTCCTCCTCCAGCACGCCCTGCATCTGCGCCTGCTCGGGCGCCTTGAACGTGCTCTCGTTGATCGAGTGCGCGTAGAACTGCTGGATCTCGGGCTGCAGGTCCGGCCCCAGCGTCAGGAACGCGCCCTTGTTCATCTGCGTGCCGCAGTACCTCGACGCCGAGAAGAGCGTGATCAGCCGGCCGCCGTGCAGGATCTCGAAGCCTTCAATGACGCACTCGTGCGAGCGGATGATCAGCGCGATCTTGTTCACGAGGCAGAAGTTGTTGGTCACGTTCACGCCAAACTCCACGCCGGCGCCGCGCTCGGACGGTTGACGCGTCTGGATCGGCCGCGGGTCGCTCCAGAGCATATCCTCGAAGATTTTGTCCTCAAAGTTCACCTGGTGCAGCGGGGGCTCGCGCTTTCGTGAAATTCCCCGCAAATGGGCCAGCGTGACGTTGTCCCGAGAGAAAAGGCCGCCGTGCACCACGAAGATTTTCTGCTGCAACACGGCGCAGAGCGGGAGCGACTCGAATAGCGTCTGGAAGCTCTCGAACACGCGCGCGGGGCGCTCCAAGTCGTCTTCGTCCGCTCCGGAGTATTTTGCCCACACTTCGTCCTCGAAGCCCATCCACGAGTTTTGGTTACGGGACTCGTGGTTGCCTCGGTTCAGGAAGACGCTGGTCGGGTACAGCAGACGGAAGAGCAAAATGGTCATCACCACCTCGGTGCCGTACATGCCTCGGTCCACGAAGTCGCCGTTGAAAAGGTACTTGTTGGTGCGCGTGGGGAGCCCATTTATAGAGAATATGGAGAAAAGGTCCTGCAGCTGGCCGTGCAAGTCGCCCACGACTGTGATTTTCTCCCCTTCCACGAGCGTAATCTCTTGCAACGTCGGCAAAGGGGCGAAGGACTTAACGCCTTCCTTGAGAATTTCCAGCACGTACTTGTAGTGCAGAATTTGGGTCGTCTTGAACGAGTCGAGGATCTCTAACACGTTAGAGAGTTCCAGCGGCCACACCAGATGCGGACCGGCGTACTCCGGGTCGATTTTGATCTCGGATACGGCAACTTCCGATACGCTGCGGGTTAGAGACTGTTGCTTGGTGAGTTGCGCCAGAGTGTGCTCGGCAGTTTTGAACTGCTCCGAGCGCTTGAGGTTAAGTTGCTCCTGCGTGTTGTCCAGCAGGTTCCACGCGTGCGAATACACGAGGTGCCGGAACTTTTGCGACGCGCTGTACCTCCGCCACACGCTCTGCAACACGCAGGCCGCTCCATCTTCCTCTGAAAATGTCTATTCTCAGGATACGCACGGTTAGAGACATACTCATTTTCTTTAAAACAGTTCATGGTGTAACACCTTAAACGTACACTGAGTTGCTCTTCGCGAACGAAGAGACCGTGCAGTGGCTTGCACTGGAACAGGCGCTTGCCGTCCTCTGTGGAGCCGTCGTTGTCTCCACGTGCACGGGTGAGCTCCACACCCACTAGGGCAGTGCGGCGCTCCGGCACGTAGCGGATAACCTACATGCAACAAGGTTTAGAGTTAGAGTTAGAGGTGTTGCCATTTTGCAAAAAAGTGTTGCCGTAACCCTGTCGCTTTAGATGAAAAAGAAAGATAACCAAACACTCACCCCGGCGTACTTGCCGCGCACGAGCACGCGCACGCCCACCTCGACGCTGAAGTCTTCCCCTTCCATCGCTAACTATCTGGCGGCACAAGGGACACACTCACAAGGTTAGCCGCTCGGCAGGACGCCATGAGGCTCTTCCTGCCACGCACCTGAGACCTTGTTGCGTTGTGACACAGGCGCAAACCCATATCATTTTGCGTGATGTGTCACACATGAAGTTATGTGTGATACACAACAGGGGTACACGGGCGTAACCGTCTCTCAAAAAGAATTTGGGTGCGCGAAACAATTCCCAGCAGTTGTATGAGGATATACTTGTGCCCCTGGGATACTACGTTAGTACCCCATCCGCACAAAGGGGGTGGGGCACTATTAAAGGGTGGGGTACTAGCAAAGTTAACAGTGCCTTATGTAACCCGATAAAAAATCTCCCACCTATAAATCTTCGATCAAAATTTTACAGCTAAAAGTTCCATCTCAGTTCCACTTCAAACTTCTCTCGATTCATCCTTAATTTTCATGCAAATCGTTTTATCTCAAGTTACACGCAATGCGGTCTCCAGGAACGCTGCGGCGTGGCTTTCAAGAGCAACGGCAGCAATTATAAGGATAGGAAAAAGTATGACATTTCAACAAACAATACCTACAACACTCCCTGCGTTAGACCAGCAACAAACAATTTCGCGTTGGCTATAAAATGTGTGTTCTAGGGAGAGTGACATACTGAAGTTGGTGGGATACTATTATTTTTAGTTGAAAGTGGGATACCGCAATGCTCATGTCATAGAGGGGGGGGGGGGGGGGGGGGTCAAAAACAACGGTACTTGTGCAGCATATGAATTCGCTTATGACATGATATTACCGAATTTATTTTGTAGAGGGATACACCCACCTATGGGATACAGGATAGTATTAGCCAATCACAATTGTGTCTTCAGATTGACAGGGCTTGACTTGTTGAGGGATACACCAGTTTCAAGCCAGTAATTTTTGCACGCTCGGCCGCTCAGCGCGCGATCATTACTGCAACGGCGCGGGCGCCACCAAGTCACCCTCGCCTTTCTGGAGGTCAAGGCAGGTGGAAAACGACGCGGGCCCTGCTGCAATGAAGAAGGCTATTGTCGAGCACCTGAGACTACACTGCAATGTTTGTTTCACTGTAGATACGTTCTTTCCGGGTCTACCTACAGAAAAGTATCAAGGGAGAAGAGTAGTGGGGTTAAGATGGGCTCGTCGTTTAGCTCAATAGCTGCTGGGGGTGCTTCTGTCGGCGGCAGGAACAAACGCAAAGCTTGTCACGAACGCGACGGTGGCATGGTCACGAACGCGACGGTGGCATTCAGCTCGGGCAGCGAGCGCAACGACAGCGGCAGTCCGCACGCAGGTTGCCGCCGGTAGTAGCGTCAACGGCGTCGCCAGCGACATCGACAGCAGGGTCTCGGACACGATGGAGGTGACCGTGGCCTTGGTGGACGTGGTCAGCAGCGTCTCCGCCGACATGGACACGGACGCGGACGCGATGGTGGCGGGCGACTCGGGCAGCAAGCACAACGGCGGCCGCAGCGCCGCCGTGTGTGCCGCCAACAGCATGATCTCGGAGGCTTCCGCGGCGACCGTGGCCGTGTTGGATGTGATCGGGGGCGTCTCCGCTGGCATGGTCACGAACGCGACGGTGGCATTCGGCTCGGGCAGCGAGCGCAACGACAGCGGCAGTCCGCACGCAGGTTGCCGCCGGTAGTAGCGTCAACGGCGTCGCCAGCGACATCGACAGCAGGGTCTCGGACACGATGGAGGTGACCGTGGCCTTGGTGGACGTGGTCAGCGGCGTCTCCGCCGACATGGACACGGACGCGGACGCGATGGTGGCGGGCGACTCGGGCAGCAAGCACAACGGCGGCCGCAGCGCCGCCGTGTGTGCCGTCAACAGCATGGTCTCGGAGGCTTCCGCGGCGACCGTGGCCGTGTTGGATGCGTCTCCGCTGGCATGGTCACGAACGCGACGGTGGCATTCGGATCGGGCAGCGAGCGCAACGACAGCGGCCGTCCGCACGCAGATTGCCGCCGGTAGTAGCGTCAGCGGCGTCGCCAGCGACATCGACAGCAGGGTCTCGGACACGATGGAGGTGACTGTGGCCTTGGTGGACGTGTTCAGCGGCGTCTCCGCCGACATGGACACGGACGCGGACGCGATGGTGGCGGGCGACTCGGGCAGCAAGCACAACGGCGGCCGCAGCGCCACCGTGTGTGCCGTCAACAGCATGGTCTCGGAGGCTTCCGCGGCGACCGTGGCCGTGTTGGATGTGATCGGGGGCGTCTCCGCTGGCATGGTCACGAACGCGACGGTGGCATTCGGCTCGGGCAGCGAGCGCAACGACAGCGGCAGTCCGCACGCAGGTTGCCGCCGGTAGTAGCGTCAGCGGCGTCGCCAGCGACATCGACAGCAGGGTCTCGGACACGATGGAGGTGACCGTGGCCTTGGTGGACGTGGTCAGCGGCGTCTCCGCCGACATGGACACGGACGCGGACGCGATGGTGGCGGGCGACTCGGGCAGCAAGCACAACGGCGGCCGCAGCGCCACCGTGTGTGCCGTCAACAGCATGGTCTCGGAGGCTTCCGCGGCGACCGTGGCCGTGTTGGATGTGATCGGGGGCGTCTCCGCTGGCATGGTCACGAACGCGACGGTGGCATTCGGCTCGGGCAGCGAGCGCAACGACAGCGGCAGTCCGCACGCAGGTTGCCGCCGGTAGTAGCGTCAGCGGCGTCGCCAGCGACATCGACAGCAGGGTCTCGGACACGATGGAGGTGACCGTGGCCTTGGTGGACGTGGTCAGCGGCGTCTCCGCCGACATGGACACGGACGCGGACGCGATGGTGGCGGGCGACTCGGGCAGCAAGCACAACGGCGGCCGCAGCGCCGCCGTGTGTGCCGTCAACAGCATGGTCTCGGAGGCTTCCGCGGCGACCGTGGCCGTGTTGGATGTGATCGGGGGCGTCTCCGCTGGCATGGTCACGAACGCGACGGTGGCATTCGGCTCGGGCAGCGAGCGCAACGACAGCGGCAGTCCGCACGCAGGTTGACGCCGGTAGTAGCGTCAGCGGCGTCGCCAGCGACATCGACAGCAGGGTCTCGGACACGATGGAGGTGACCGTGGCCTTGGTGGACGTGGTCAGTGGCGTCTCCGCCGACATGGACACGGATGGGGACGCGATGGTGGCGGGCGACTCGGGCAGCAAGCACAACGGCGGCCGCAGCGCCACCGTGTGTGCCGTCAACAGCATGGTCTCGGAGGCTTCCGCGGCGACCGTGGCCGTGTTGGATGTGATCGGGGGCGTCTCCGCTGGCATGGTCACGAACGCGACGGTGGCATTCGGCTCGGGCAGCGAGCGCAACGACAGCGGCAGTCCGCACGCAGGTTGCCGCCGGTAGTAGCGTCAGCGGCGTCGCCAGCGACATCGACAGCAGGGTCTCGGACACGATAGAGGTGACCGTGGCCTTGGTGGACGTGGTCAGTGGCGTCTCCGCCGTCGGCGACACGGATGCGGACGCGATGGTGGCGGGCGACTCGGGCAGCAAGCACAACGGCGGCCGCAGCGCCACCGTGTGTGCCGTCAACAGCATGGTCTCGGAGGCTTCCGCGGCGACCGTGGCCGTGTTGGATGTGATCGGGGGCGTCTCCGCTGGCATGGTCACGAACGCGACGGTGGCATTCGGCTCGGGCAGCGAGCGCAACGACAGCGGCAGTCCGCACGCAGGTTGCCGCCGGTAGTAGCGTCAGCGGCGTCGCCAGCGACATCGACAGCAGGTTTTCAGGCGCGATGGAGGTGACTCTGACCTTGGGGGATGCGGTCAGAGCTACGATGTCCGTGCAAGACGTTGATGTAGATGTGTACAATGGCTGATATATGTTATTGGCTCTACAGGTAATGAACAGTGGGATGAACATGTCTGACAAACGAAGTATATTGAATGTCCCTTTCCATTCTGCGCGAGGTACTTAGATGTAGGGCTCTACAACCCTGGTGTACCAGTATGCGTGATGAAGCTGGGAAGACCAAGACACTTGAACGTCGATACGCTGTCGGAGCGTCCAGACAGAACAGAAGTTGCGCGGGCAGGTTGGGCGGTGCCGGCCGCAAATTGTTGCCATGACAACGACGTGGACCAAACCTGCTGCTGAAGATGCAAAGTCCTCCAGCGCCGCAAAACTTGTAGGCTCGAAAACGATATTGTTCGCAAATAAAACACTGCCCCCGTCAATATCCTCGCGTACGGCTGGGCTCATCGCTCTGAGGTCGGCCTCGTGAATCGTGACCTTGGATAAATTCGGGAAATCCACGCGTGCGCCACGAATCAGCAGTTTGGACATGTTTGCCAAGTTGTCCTGGAACTCAATCCCGATGCATCTCCCAACACAAGTCTCCAGTGCCACTTGTGCAACCACGTTGCCGATCCCAGATCCAAAGTCAACAAAAGTGTCGGCGATTGTAAGCGTTGGAATGACTGCCAGTATTGCTGAAACCCCAGTTAGCGATATCTCACCAGCATGACAATCCGGCGCATGGACGGGTTGACGCAAGGCCGAGGCATACAAACTTGACACAGCGTCATGAACGTTGCCAACATTATCGGGAGCGCTCACCTTGTGGCCACCACTAAGCGCGTCCGTGCCGATTTTTGATCCCGAAATCTCCTTGGGAAAGAATCTAAGCTCACGCCGTGTGTCCTCTTCAGCGTCTTTAGACGAATCTGCAGCTGTCGCTGTGTCTTCCCGCAGTATGGCATCCCCAACCAGACAGCCCGCCAGTTAATTCGGCGGCCTGCATCAACCTGCTCCTTTGCCAGCCGATAACGCAGCAAGTCCTCTTCGTCCGAGAAGTCTGCCATCGGGTTGCCACGAGATCTAGAAATCTATAATGCCATACATACCATAAGATATTTGGTCTCATACTTCTTCGCCTGATAACCTACCGACCTTTCCCAAAGGTCCCATCCCCATCAATGTACTCAACACCAGGTTCAAGACGCTCCTACCGCCAGCAAGGCAACTAAGCCCGGCTATCGATGCCGCTGCTATAAACGCTCTTGTGACACTGCCCAGCCAACACGAAAGCACCCCTATTAGCCTCATCGACCGCGCCGAATGCCACCGTCACGTTCGTGACCATGCCAGCGGAGACGCCCCCGATCACGTCCAACACGGCCACGGTCGCCGCGGAAGCCTCCGAGACCATGCTGTAGACGGCACACACGGCGGCGCTGCGGCCGCCGTTGTGCTTGCTGCCCGAGTCGCCCGCCACCATCGCGTCCGCGTCCGTGTCCATGTCGGCGGAGACGCCGCTGACCACGTCCACCAAGGCCACGGTCACCTCCATCGTGTCCGAGACCCTGCTGTCGATGTCGCTGGCGACGCCGCTGACGCTACTACCGGTGGCAACCTGCGTGCGGACTGCAGCTGTCGTTGCGCTCGCCGCCCGAGCCGAATGCCACCGTCGCGTTCGTGACCATGCCAGCGGAGACGCCCCCGATCACATCCAACACGGCCACGGTCGCCGCGGAAGCCTCCGAGACCATGCTGTTGACGGCACACACGGCGGCGCTGCGGCCGCCGTTGTGCTTGCTGCCCGAGTCGCCCGCCACCATCGCGTCCGCGTCCGTGTCCATGTCGGCGGAGACGCCGCTGACCACGTCCACCAAGGCCACGGTCACCTCAATCGTGTCCGAGACCCTGCTGTCGATGTCGCTGGCGACGC